>NW_026558467.1:0-188275 GCF_026930045.1 Uloborus diversus | reverse complement strand
GATCGTCGGAAAAACGAGCAATTCTGGCAAGCTTTCATCGATAGTTGCTCTGTCGTTGCGACGCATTTTTAAACAACCGTTTTTTAACAATATTTGAAAAATTGTGTCATTTAAAATCGTCTTTGTGTATTAGGTTTGTGACCTATTTCGCAGTCGTAAGTTTCTGGCGTTGTGTGTAGTACATGTAAAGCCTCGGTTTTTTAGCAGCGAACACGCCGATCGTCGGTGTCGCTCCTCGTCGAGGCGAAAACTTGATACTTCTGCGCATGCGTGCCCGAGCTAAATCGACGTTGTGAATGGCCACGCTGGAATCCACTTGACTTTGATATCAGCGTCACAGCGCGGAGCGACGTCGAAGATCGGCGATTCGCTTCTAGGAAACCAGGGTTTAAGAGCCATTATTTTGAAATTCAGACAAAAAACGGAAATTTTGGCAGTGACCATTTTTGATTTTCCTAATTTTTTTATATCTCAAAGTAGGCCATAAGAAGTAAACATTCTAAAATTTTAAGCTTTCCAAAAAAAATTTTTCGCTCGTTAAAAATTCCCAAAGTTTGACGTTTTGCAGCGCTTTTTAGAAAAATCTAAAAGTCGCATTTCAGTGCGCTTTAGCTCTTTACAGAAACACCACCCCACGGTTATGTTTATATTTATTGGTTCTACTGTATCCAGTGATGACGACTACATAGTTATTTTGGTTGGGGGTTGTTGCTTTCTTTAGATAAGGGGTCGCAAAGTATGGATTTTATCCGTTTTCGCGCAAGTTGAACCTGCGTTATTTCCCCCAAAAAGCCACCCCTCGAAAAAAATGTAACATATACTGAAATTTTATACTATGAAGAGAGTAAATGACACAAAATTTGTTTGAGGTTTATTTTTTTTTAGGAGAAAAATGCCCTGATATTTTTCAAATTATCAAAAATTGTGCTTTTTTGATCACAATTAACTCAAAACAGCATCACTAGGAAAAAAAACCTTTTATATATTATGGTACCTGGCTATGTGTAAAACATCATGAAAAAGCAGCCTGGGATCTCTTCTTGTTTTCCAGAAAATAATTTTTTTTTTGTAGCTCATTTTATGCGTTTTCTCGTACGTAAAACGTGTGTCCAGTATTCAGATTAGATCTTCTAAAACTTTAAGGATGTAGTAAGAATGTATATATGTGTGTATAGAGAAAGAAAAAGACTAGTAATACTTTATTTTTCTGATTTTTACAAATTGATGTTATTTTAATTGCAGGTAAATCAGAAAACGATAAATCGATATCATATATATATATATATATATATATATATATGTATATATATATATACATATATATATATACATATATACATATATATATATACATATATATATATATATATATATATATATATATATATATATATATATATATATATATATATATATATATATATATATATATATATATATATACATATATAGGTTTATCGTATCAATCCCAAAATAATTCTTTCTTATTTATGCCCGTAGCAATGGAAGAAATATCATGAACAATATCTGTTTCACTTTCCTCTAAATGCCTTTTTTCTATGTCATCTTCAAATACCTCTAAAAGGCTGTCGGTTCTTGATAAATCAGTATTATCCGCTTTTTTTTTTCCTTTGTACATCGGTTAAAAGCAGCTTCAATTTGACTTTTTGTCAGATATTCGTTCGGTTGGAATATATTTATGTCTTCAATCATCTCTATTCTCATTGCATGTTCTGCAACAAAAGAGAAAACAAAGAAGAAAACATTTTGGAAATCTCATGTGAGGGGTGGGCTCTCCCAACTCGTAAAAGTACACAATTTTCATTGAAACAAATAGAATTTCTTTATGAAAAGTTTCTTTATGGTAAAAAAACCGGCAGAAAACAGACGTCCGACCAAGTAGAACATGCAATGAGAACAGAGATGATTGAAGACATAAAAATATCCCAATCGAACGAATATCTGACAAAAAGTCAAATTCAAACTGTTTTTAGCTGATATCCCAAGCAAGAAAAAGCGAATAATACTGATTTATCAAGAACTGACAGCCTTTTAGAGGTATTTGAAGATGACATAGAAAATAGATATTTAGAGGAAAGTGAAGCAGATATTGTTTATGATATATATATATATATATATATATATATATATATATATATATATATATATATATATATATATATATATATATATGATATGGATTTATCGTTTTCTGAATTACCTGCAATTAAAATACCATCAATTTGTAAAAATCAGAAAAATAAAGTATTACTAGTCTTTTTCTTTCTCTATACATACATATATACATTCTTACTACATCCTTAAAATTTTAGAAGATCTAATCTGCATACTGGACACATGTTTTACGTACGAGAAAACGCATAAAATGAGCTACAAAAAAAATTATTTTCTGGAAAACAAGAAGAGATCCCATGCTGCTTTCTTTTTCATGATGTTTTACACATAGCCAGGTACCATAATTCATAAAAGGTTTTTTTTCCTAGTGATGCTGTTTTGAGTTAATTGCGATCAAAAAAGCACAATTTTTGATAATTTGAAAAATATCAGGGTATTTTTCTCCTAAACAAAATTAAACCTCAAACAAATTTTGTGTCATTTTTTCTCTTCATAGTATAAAATTTCAGTATATGTTACATTTTTTTCGGGGGGTGGCTTTTTGGGGGAAATAACGCAGGTTCAACTTGCGCGAAAACGGATAAAATCCATACTTTGCGACCCCTTATCTGAAGAAAGCAACAACCTCCAACCAAAATAACTATGAAATCATCATCACTAGATACAGTAAAACCAATAAATATAAACATAACCGTAGGGTGGTGTTTCTGTAAAGAGCTAAAGTGCACTGAAACGCGACTTTTAGAATTTTTCTAAAATGAGCTGCAAAAACGTCAAACTTTGGGAATTTTTAACGAGCGAAAAAAATTTTTTGAAAGGCTAAAACTTTCATAATGTTCACTTCTCATGACCTACTTTGACATATAAAAAAATTATAAAAATCAAAAATGGTCACTGCCACACCTTGTCTGAACTTCAAAATAATGGCTCTTAATGCGTCAGCATTGCGCGCGCAATTTTAAATTCTACAGCAGCATCTCTTAAATTGTGTTCCGCGGAACCCCATAGTTCCACGGAGGTGTTTTAAGAAACCTGCATGTTTTCTTTTCACACCTTTCAATTTTTTCCCTTAAAAATCGGGAAAATAATACCTCTTCAAGATTAAAAATAAATTTAGTTTTAATTTCGTATACTAATCTGAGCAGTATTCCCCATCAGAGTTAGCCGCTACAGGAATAATTTAATTTGTCGCTTAAGATAATGCAAATTTTCGGCTATCAAAAGTAATCTGAATTAGTGCCTTTAAGGTTTAAACTTCGAAATGTTCCAAAGATCAATCTCAAAATACCTTCTTCTTACCTAATGTCTCCAAAGACAGTCAAAAATTTTGTTTTAAAAACTTTAATTTCGAAAAAATTCTGGAAGAAGCTATTTGACTCCCTAATATTACCAAAAAAATTTAAAGGTGACTTCAATGCTGGAAAAAATTTGGGAGTGCACCCCAAACCTCCTTCCCTACAACATTACCAAATATTGCCTAAAATTACAGTTTTTGACGTCAGTGTCAAATATTTTGCTCTTGATGTGAGGCACTCTCCCAGCATCTTTGGCAGCAGTTAAAAGAACAGTTTCAACATTTAACAAATGAGGACCAATTTAAGGAGTAGTTCTGATCATAGGCGTCTAAATGGTCCAGCTCCGTCTGATGTCAACACACAGAAATGTTCAAGTCTCTGATTTATAAATAACTAAAATATTGCTGAAAAAAAGAGACATTTTAATTTTTAAGGTCAAAAAATATGTTTGTGTAAATTTAAGTAAACTATTTATACTATTGTAGATAAAACACATAAACATTTATTTTTCTAATCAAGAAAGTATTTCAATTATATAACTCATGCATAATTTCTAAGGTAATTTAAGCTTTTTAAAAATACTTAGAATCACAAATGGAAATATATTAATATTTTACAATAACTAAAAATGATTAGAAATTATTAATAATTAACATGATTTTTAATAAAGTCTATTTAATTAGCGATTTAAGGACAAAAAGTTAATGTGACAGTGTCTTTGTGGTACGAACCTGCCTTCCCTCTTCCCCGAAACAGCCCCCCCCCCCCCTCTGTGCCACTATAATCCATTTACGAAAAACCTAGGGTTACACAAAAAAGTTAACATTAAAAAAGGGTTCCACTAATCAAATAAATTAAGAAACGCTGTTGTACAGGATTGCTTTGATTTCAAATGTTGTCTATCGCCCAGGAAAGTTTTCAAGCATTGTTCACTCCTGCATACATATGTACATATACACAGACATATTTTTTTATATAAATCTTGTGCCACGAGTTTATGTTCGGGATAAACTCCGAAACTACTACCCCCCAACCTCCAAAAAAGCAACAAAGTGAGCAGCTATAATCTTCCCATGCAGAGCAACCAGCTGTTGATGACCCTGCTAAAATATCACACCCCAACCGTACGAGAACCACCACCAGGCATTTACAGTTAGCAGTCAGACAGCGGAAAGTACTTCTGTGTTTTTTCTGTACACAAACGCTTGCAGTGGCCTTAAATACGGTGAAGGTTGATTCATTGGGCCAAAGACCTTATTGCCGCAATTGAGAAGTTCAGTTTTTGTGTGTTTTACACCATTGGCATTGTTGAAATCCTGACGTTATGTCACCTGCAATTAAGGAATTGAACTGTTTCATAATTACTTGAAGCAAGATGTTCCCAAGACATTTCTAGTTGAACAGATTTAGGAACGGGTTATTTATTTCTGACATTATTTCGGATACATAATACTTGCGCTTTCGGACTACTATGTGGGCCAACTCTCCTTTATCGCTTTCAGAAAGCTTTCATTTCCGTCTACTGTTGTAATTCGTATAAGACATGTGCTGTCAGAATGTGACACAGTATTCATTTCTGTTAGGATTCAATCCTTATTTCTATTTTAAATGCGCATGTCAATATTACGTCATATTTCCTCCCAGAAACCTTTGCGCTGCATCGAGCGCGGAGCCGTTTCTTCTTGTATGTGTAGCAATAGGCTGTAGTATGTAGAACAGAGTAGTCTATAGTTTTCATCTATGTGTAATTGTGATGTGTAACTATCAATAAATGTTTGTGCTTAGCAACTGTGTTTAATCCTGCCCACAATTGCACACCCCAAAAATGCGCTATTTCCCTCGTCAAGCAACCAACGCACCGCATCCAACAATCATGTTATTTTCCTACTCTGAAAGATCAGTTCTTAATGAGTTTTTAAGAACATACTGATAAGCGCATGCTGCACCTACGTCTGATTTTGAGTGACTGATACCTTACCTTTCTTTACTATCAGGTGCCAGATTTAAATGCAATGTAACCTGCTCGTGCTGCTTCCTTGAAGTTGACCATGTTTTTTTTGTGGATTTTCGTATTTTGTCACCTCTCTGCAAATCTAAATGAATAATTGATATGACTGTGCGCCTTAAATTTATAAATACTAGCAACTAGAAACCAAGTTGACCGTTATTATAGAGTTAATATATCAGGTTTATTACTTGTTATAACTCAGGCATATAGCTACTTAGCAGCATATTCTCATTCAAAACCTTTTTTATATAAGCAGGCTTAAAAAACAGTACCATTTCAATATTTCTTTCATGAAGGATTACATTTTTTTCTGCATTCAATATTCTTAAATCAGCGGATGAGAGTGCTCTGAGGCAAAAGAAGTGTATCCTTTTACCGTTACAAAACTGACCGGAAAAAAAATATTTTCTCTTAGGCTGTTTTACTTCTACTTCGTATATCATCACAAAAAACGGAAACATTTCTGAACATCAAAAGATTTAACTATTTGACTTAGGATAGAGAAAAAAAAACTAAGATTTTTTTTTTACTTATAAAGAAGTTTAATGCAAGCAACAAAAAATATTGTCAATGTTTGTTTCTCTTTTCCTTTTTTACGCAGTTTGTTCTGTAATATAGCTTTAAAGCATAAAAAAAATAGACAGTTGAAAGTTTTTCTTACAAAAATTTTAAAGAGCTTATTTTTGAAAACTATTTCTCAAATTGTACACAACTTTAAAAAACCCTAACAGTATAGAGCTATTTTCATTTGACAATTAAAATTTATCAAAGTTCTTAATACGAATAAATTTAGATCCAAAAATTCAAGTAAAATTTAAAAAGTTCAGCATTTTATTCTCACACAGCTGGGAATAATTGCATAATTGCAGCACGGCGGTAATAAATTGTTCTTGGTCAAAATGATTTAGATGAAGTTGGATTAAACGAAGAGTGTGTCTGATAATGTTTACCTGCTATTAAAAACTTCACAACTAGCAAGTATGTTGTGGCCATTGAAAACTTTTTATTTCTCATTAACTCTTGGCTCTGACGTACAATCACTAACTACTAAATTTTTCTCTTCGTGAAAGAAAATTCAATAGTGAAACATGTAAATTATTTTAAAAGATTGCTTGAATAAATTACAGACATTTTTTTTGTTCAGAAATCGAAATTGGTAACAGATAACGATTTCAATTTTTCCCATTTACTAATGACTACACTAAAACCTGTATTATTTATTAATCAGTTATTCCGTCATCGAGATATATCGGTAATGATTTTTTTTATCGTTTAACAATAGTAAAATCACGATAAATGATTTCTTGATGCAATCGTAAGTGAAAACATTTCAATTTATAATTATACCTTTCACATAGTTGATTACAACTAGAGGAAACAATGACAAAAATCAACCTTTTGAACGATTGGCGCCAAAATTGGTTTACAGCGCGTTGGTTTATTTTTATACCAAGCTTCATATAATACGTAACATTACTTCTTGCGATATAACAGTCCTAATTTACAAGAAAGAATGTCAGATTGCACTTCCCTTGCAGATATTTGTGCTAAATTTGCAACAGCTGCTCTACACTTCAAAGTCGACTGGTGGATACACCAGTAAGTACTACCAAAGATATGGTCTTTGGTACTACTACTGGTGGTGGTGTTTGATTCTATGCCTTACTGCTCGAGATATTGCAGTCACAAGTAGTGAAAATAAGTTCGATTATTCAACCCCATTCTTTGAGATAATGATGCCAAAATTGAATCGACACTTGCACCTTTTAAGGGTCTACCTATTGACCTATTTCCGTTTGATTCTGTCCGTTACTTCCTGAGGTAGAGTGGTAACGCATAGCGAAGAAAATGTTCCATTGCTCCATTTAAAGGATTCGGCACCAAAAACTAATGAGCAACAATTTGCTTGGTGGCTCATATGTGTATTGAATTTCAATCGATTAATTGCACTAGGGTTTGCTCTAGAGCTTCCCCAAAAAAACGATCACGCGGTTAGACATACAAACATTTTTGAAAATTATCAAAATGGATTCGAGACTCCTCAAAACGTGTAAATCTGTCGAAATTCGAAAATCAAAAATTTTTACGAATCCAAAATTGTATAAGATATGCAACATTATGTACAGGATGACCCTGAAT
Source organism: Uloborus diversus (assembly GCF_026930045.1). Taxonomy (NCBI): domain Eukaryota; kingdom Metazoa; phylum Arthropoda; class Arachnida; order Araneae; family Uloboridae; genus Uloborus; species Uloborus diversus. The sequence continues at coordinate 180,697 of NW_026558467.1, read as the reverse complement.
TCCGTGTATAAACTTAGAATGGAGGTAGAGAACACGATTATTCCTATTCCTATTCAGAGTCACAACTGACTACAACTGTATTTATGTCGAGGACTGCATACTACGCCTTGCCTCCATTATTTTATATACCGATAGATGGCAGCACCATCACCGGATCGAACAGTTAATGAGAATTTAGAACTAGTCCAGGAGCTAATAGCTACCTAGTACTAGCAACCCCAGAGGTATCGTTTCACTTGGAGGACATTGAGACCACGAACATATTTAACGTCGCCCAGTCCCCTTTAATGACGACGGTGGGTCTTCGACTTTCGTGGTTCGAACCCAGGACCCTCCGGCCCCGAATCCGACACTCTACCGATCGGGCTACCACGGCCACAGAACACGATTACAAACAAGAATCTCTCAGGAACATAAGGTCGCAAACGCAGTGCTGATGCGCTCCATGCACACGAAACCAGACAACGAAAGATGCGAAAAGGTAACAAATAATGATAAATTATCACATTAATAAAATTTGACTCTAGGTTTCACTTATTCAGATGGGCTTGTTTTAATATTGCTACTGCAGCTGTTGTACATTGGTCGCAATGACAACGGACCAAGCGTCGCAATTGCGAGCCATTTTGACAAGTTGTAAAATCACGATAAATGATTCGCTTATTATGCACTAGCGGTACCCGCACGGCTTTGCCTGTATTAGAAAATTATCAAATCATTTGGTTAGCCCATATATTTACAAATAAAGGATGATGAATTTCTCGGCAATTTGCTATGTTAATATTACTCGCCCATGTTACGGTTCTACGTTATGATAATTTGGTAACTTACTTGTCCACGTTATGATAATTTGATCGGTAAAATGTTCTTAAAATTGGAACAGAAAACGAACAAAATTGAATTTTTGAAAAACCGCTTCTAGGTGCACACCCCCATGCTACAAACTAATTTTGTGCCGAATTTCAAGAAAATTAGCCGAATGGTCTAGGCTGTATGAGTGTCACAGAGTTCCGGATAGCGATCCAGACGGAGAGACTTTCAGCTTTATTATTAGTACAGATAATATTACTGGTCGTAATTTTAAACAACTGCTTTGAACCATTCTTAAAATCTGAAATGCTGTGCAAAATCGTCTTTGTGTAATAAATATATGACCTGTTTCACATCCGTCAATGTGTGACTTTGTGTGCATGTAGGACGTCAGCATTGCGTTTGCGACCATCTGTGCCAAAGAGATTGTTGCCTGTTATCGTGTTCTTTACCTCCAATCCAAGTTTGTACACAGCAATCAGGGACATCCTGTACATCTAGATTCTTAGTAAAAACATAAGTGGTGTTAAAATAATTTTCGGTTAATTTTCGAATATGGCAGATTCAACGTGTAGATGTTAACCAACGTCATACTGTGCAAGTTAGCAATAAAAATTTTGATGTATTGCATTTTTCTGAATTTTTACACGATTGAATATTCTGTAACTTTTGGCACGTTTAACGACTTCAGAGGTTGGAAGACATTGTTGTCTCCCAACGTTCTTGCCCTTAGCTATGAAGGTTAAATACATTCGAGGCATTTTCATGAAAAACTTTGTAGCTTTCTACAGGCTACAAATGCGCTTACAGAGCTGTAAACTTATTCATATGAAGTTTATTATTATTTTAATGTTGCACCTTTTTTTAAAATAAAAATTATTGTTGAAAACTCTTATGGCGTGTTGCTTCGAGGATTCCACGGGCTGTTGCTGTATCAGTTAGCAGTAGGGTTAACTTTCTGAGTTCGATCCCAGCCGAAGATCCACCGTGTTCGTTAATGGTGACTGGGGAACGTTAAACATGCTCGTGGTCAAATTCTTTCATGTGAAACGAAATTTATGGGGGTGCTGGACCAGATATTGCTCGGTTTCTGGTCAGATCAAAAAACTAGAGCTGTCTTTTGGGTCCCATCCAACTGGTTGAACCACAAATAGTGGTTGGTACGGGGGACACTGGAGTGAAAAGTGAAAAAGTGAAAAGTAGGTTACTTTAATTTAGGACGAGGGATTAATGTGGTAGACAAACTGTATTAAAACTGTTCGGGAGCAAATAAATAAAAAAATACTAATAATAATGGTAAGTGCCTACTTGGCAACCTATAAACGCACTTAGATCTACAAAATCGAAGCTACCTTTAAATATTTAACTATTTTTAATTGCCATGTGAAATCCTACTGAAAACATTTAGTTAGGAATTTCCTTCAAGTTATCAGAAAAATCGTTTAATGTAAAATGAGGAACCAAAATATTTTTTAAACTATTTTGAGAGTATTTTTATGAATCTGAATCATTCGGAAAAAAGAAACACAGTATAGTGCAGAAGAAATTGAAAGAATGCGTGAACAAAAAAATTAAGAAAAAAAACGGAAGATTATTGGAACGTCGAAAAATGCATGCATCCATTCGTTGCTCTTGTAATTGGTAGATGATTATGTTCATTTGATTGGACTTAAAATAAAAGAAATCGTATATAATTATGTATCTGTGCTTATTCATTTGAAAATACACTCTTTGAAACTTACTTATTAACCATTTAAAATTATATCTCAAGTAATAGATATTAAAAATATGAAACAAATATATATTAGAAAAAGACAGTAGGTGTAATGTCTGTGACAATTATTTCACTAAAGCAGGAATCAATATATTTATGGGATTTATTTTTATTTTTGTTAATTAACTTATTTTTTAAATAACATTAAATTAATTTTAGAAATTATCAGTTTTGGGCAAAAATAAATGCATTTTGAACTCAAAATACAATTTTTTACGATTAAACCCACTTTCAGCCAGATTGTTACAAATTTCCCCATTTTCTGAGCCGTACAAATTTGAACAGCAAATAAACTAAGATTCAAATAAAGAAGTAGAGAGCTGGGAACTTGTACTTTAGGTTTCTAAAAAATATATATAATATGTATACGCTTTTTAAAATTAGATTATCCCTCAAAGGTTATGAAGGGAAGGTACATAGAGCAACATAAACACTTACAGGCACTCCCACATTTTAGTGTTCTACTTTTAAAACCGTATTTCTTAATGCTTTGAATGTCCTTATCATTTCTAACTTTTTTTTATTTTATTTTAGCTATTTTTTTATCCGATATTATTTTTATAATCCTCACTGTGATATTTCATTTGTATCTTCTATGAAGGCTCTAAAAATTTTGTAGATCTCACTTAAAAACACTTTAATTTTTTTTTAATTTTGCTACTCAATAAAATTCATAATATTATGTTTAATGTAGAAAATATGTTTCATTGTGGTACGGGAACGGAATTTCCTGTCAATAATTTCCAAACTATGTTTTATTAATTTATTTATTTTTTGCTATACATCTTGCTTTTATGCACTTTTAAAAATATTTTTACAATTTGAAATATTTGAAAACAGAATAGAATGCGGCTATAAAAGGTAAGAGAGGCGGTTTTGTTCGATGAGGACATTTTTGCCAGCTGAGGTTTATTCAAATTTCTACCCCAGCATTCCCTGGCATTTAGATTGGAAGACAAAAGTTGAAGAGATACTCCTGGGATGTCTTTCGGTTTCTCCATTGTAATTAGGTCTTTGAATGGTGTCTACCTTCGCATTCAAATGCACAAAGCAGCATTTACACGTTTCATGCAATCTTTTGTTTAAGCTTGACGTCATTCCTTTGTTTCCATAGCAACATAAATGTCATAGAGTGGGAAACATAATTGAATGAATCTCAATTTTGTAAAGAAAGAAAATGCAGTTATATAACTTTTACTTATTAAATGCTTCACAAATCATGATGATATAATTAGTCAATATATCATCTATTTTTGTAATATAAATTAATTAGTAGATAGAGAGATTTTTTGACAACGTTGCGTATCTAGAAATTATCGGATCAGAAACTAATTCGAGATAAGGCAGTTTTGAAATAAAGCGGTTTTGATCAAGTTATAAATTGTAACAAAATCAGAGATACAAATATCCTCTTGCTTACAGTTCTCCTAAATTGATGCAGTTGAACTGTCATAACATTGTAATTACTTGCTTTACTTATTTTAGCGATTAACCACGGAATTTATACATGCCTCTGGCGAAAAATGAATTTTTCAATGATTGACATCCAAAAATATTATGATTCTTAGTTTATCATCAGCTGAAAGAATTCCAACACTAGAACGGCATAAAACGAGAACACAAGAAACGAAATCCTCTTCTTAACATGTATTTTTCACGATTATTAGTTTTAGAATAGAATGTTGGGATGGTCAGGTATGTCACAAACGTATACAGCTTTGTCCAATTTTAGCCCACTTTCCTGTAAAAGTAAAAGACAGAAGAATAAAAGTATGAAAAAGGGCTAAATAAAACGGATGTAGCTGAAGACACAAAACAAGGATAAATATGCCTGATTTTTCGTCAAAGTGAAAAACAGTAGAAAAAAACCTTATAAATAACTGAATACATTTCTATAAATGTCGCTGAAAACAAAAACAAAAAAAAGATTTTAAACGTAAACAAAATAATTTTATCAGCATTGAAAAATTAAAAGAGTAGGGTTTGGAAATGCGGAAAACGCGTCGTCTGTCGGCCTGTCTGCCGAACTTCAAGTCGGATTTTTTTATTTGCTTAAAACAATCTTTGTGACAAAAACTACTTGACGAAGAATATGTTCAAAAAATAACGAAAATGAACAATCTCAAAATTGTCAATATTTAACGTCAACTGAAGAATTTCAAACTATTTAGCCTAAAAAACCAACAATACTTGAAATGAAGAAAAATAGTACCAAAAGTACTGCAGATATACCCCAAATAGTACTGTAGATACAGAATAGATTCTTAATCTTTAAGTGAAAGAAATAGGGAAAAAGCAAAACAGTGAATTCCGCTACAACGAATACCAAAACAGCAAAAAATCCTTTTCAACGAAAAAAAAAAAAAATAGTCCTGAGCTCAAGAAAGATTTTGAACCAATATTTTTTTTTTTTTTTCAAGAATGACACAATCGGTAAATAATTTTGTAAATAAACAAGATAGTCCCTGAGCCCATGAGTGCTAGCTCTACTTCATAGTGTAAAGGCCCAAAATTTTTCTGCGTAAGGACATCACAGCAGGTAAGAAAGGTGCGCTATTATTTTAGTCGAGCTGCCTTTGGCAGGAAAGAGGTAGCAAAGGTGCGTATAATTGCTGCAAAAACTAAACAATTTAGATTGATTACGTGTCTTGTGTCCTGGTGGTCCCCATCCAACCATCAGCGATTAGGAGGACATTCTATAGAGCTGCGGACACGCCTTTGAAACTAACCTATACAAATTTAGCTTCTAAGACCAAAGTCAGGAGTATTTAGGATAACTCAAAAAGATAAGAAAAGTGTACTCCAAAATGGCCTCCGATGGGGGAATCGTGGTAAACATAGCTAAACGTTTTACAAAGCTGATCCGCCACTTCAGGGCCTTTTTTATTTTATCAATCCTTAGTCCTCTGGATTTTGGTCTTGGAAGCTGAAAATGTTGTATAGGTGAGTTTCAAAGAAACGTCTGTGCACCGCTATAAAATTTCGTTCAAATCGAAAATGGTTGGGTGGAGACGACGAGATCACTTGACATGGAATGACTCGGTTTTTGACGCAACTTTTACTACCTGTTTCTTGCTAAAACCAGTGTGACTCAACTTAAATAAGAACAAAAGGTTCGTTCTTATTTAAGTTTTTCTTACCAGCTGTCATGTGCTTACACGGAAAAATTTTGGGCCTTTATACTATGGCGTAGGTCTCGCTCTCACGGGGTCTAACTCTAATAGTAAAATTAGAGTTTAAAGGTAAACTAGCTCCATTAGCTATGCATAGCTATTAGACTTTCTGGTTGTCATTAATTATTCTCTAAAAATGTGTATTATTTTCCATTTTCTATGCATCTGTGTCCCTGTGTAAAGTAACAGCAATTTAGTTTTAATATTTAAAAATTACATGAAATTTTTCGGTACTAGTTCAATACCCCAAGACTGGCGATATACTAATATGCTATGTTTCTCTTTCGAATATCTCGAAAACGTGTAAGTTGAGATAAATTAGACCCCCAGCACTGTATTCACCGCTTTCGATGTATTGGGTAAAAGCGCCATATTTCGCAACCCCCCTCCTCCTTAGCTCTTTGGACTCTAAGTAGCACAAGTTACGATTAATTGATCCAAAAAATATTCATCCTATTTTGCCCCCCCCCCTCTTCCAGTACGCCGTACCCCTTCTAAAAAAACAAGCAATAATGATTTATTATACAGAATAAGAACTGTATCTAAAAAACCATCGCAAATTGGCCATCTTTCTATAAAATATTTAATCAACAAATGTTGTAATGACTTTTCAAGCCTCTTAACAAGCGTCACAAATGATTTTCAACCGCAATGGAGCACATTTTACGTGTGCCAGGAGGAGAATTGAGGGCAATGCATTTATCTTCTCCATGTTTGTCTACATAAAAATGTTTTAATAATATAAGGTAAATTACATCGATGTCTTTTTCTCCAATTAATTCCAGACTGATGAATGCTAATAAGCACGAAACTGCAGTCATCGTATGGAATGACTGAGCTGGTGGTTTATTTTATGTATTTCTGCATTAGCCCTGGCTACAGGGCGGTAACTTACTAAAAATAGCATGCCTTGCCTTCAGTCTTCGAGTTGAACCAAACCATTGCTTCGGTCACTCGTCTGGTCAGTGCTAATTCTATATTAGCTACCAGTTTGTTTGGCACTCTTGGCTTCCTTAAGAGGTTTTCCACCTCCACTTCAGGCAATTCCTATTCCGGGCTGATGAAGGCTAATACGCACGAAACTGCAGTCCTCGGATGGAATGACTGAGCAGCCAGTGTATTTTTTGTATTTCTGCCTTAACCCTGGCTATAGGGCAGAAACTTACTTATAAAGGAACATTATATTTGCCAATATAGCGGCTTCCTGCTCTACCTGAAGTAAACCTAATGCAGCAAAACTCTCAGATTATTCAGCTTACAATGTACCCTATACAAATATGTCAAATACAACTAAATAAACATATTCTAAAAAACAAGAAAGAACTTTTCAAACAGTATAACAATAATTCAAGTTTTCAAAAATCAGAATAAATTCTCTCATATGGTTGCGCAGGGGACTAGACTCATAAAATTTCCGCAAATAATTATTGTTCTTCGCCGCTACCAGAAAAAAAAATCATCTGTGATTACACCTAGTGTTAAACCAGAGAAATCGAGGAGGACATAATTGAGCTCGGGGACAAAATATGTCTACTTTACCCAATAAGAATCATCTTTAGGTTTTTTTCTTTAAAAACCAGCTCATGCCGTCTTTTCGTGAGATCCACAATCACTATAACAGTGATCTCAACTACTTTATTTCTATTTGGACTTGGAGGGGGGATTTTTTTTTTATCATATCCATGATGAAGCAGAACCAATCTTAATTAAATTTTTATGTAAGCAAACAAAGCTGTAATCAACCTGCGATATTTTTATACGAAAACTGCCTCATTGGCTTCCCTTTTTTACATATCTTCAGCGCTTACAATAACTTAATTTTACTTTAATTTTAAAGAATAAAAAATAATTTATTCGTGCAGTTAAATATTTAAGGATTTTCTGCTGTCTAAACAGTTTTTCAAAAGAAAAATACGTAAATATTAAATTGAAATCAAATATTAAACGAAGATAAAAATTGGATACAAAATTGCTAGCCTCGAGCAGTGAAAAATGTGTAATTGCTAACTATTAAGTAATTGGCTACGACATATTTTAAAGAAATATCAGATCTCATTTAGAATAGCTAAAAGTTTGTAAATTAAATACCGGCAAAGCTTCGAAATATCTCTGATCATAAAATAATGTATTATGAAGTGATTGCTTTGTTAAATAGATTCTTAAAAGGAGTTCTGCACTACGTAACAAATTTAATTATGAATTGTAGATGACTTTCTTACAAGAAAAAATTAAAAATCGAAATTCAATTAATTTGATTTTCCTTTTATCTTATTTTATGTTTCCTATTGAATTATCAAACAGCGTTTATTCACCGTAGATAATTTTTCTTCGGAAAAAAATTGTTTCCAAAAAAAGTCTTTGCTTTAGTGTTAAATAAAGAAACGAGACTTGACTTTTAAAAAAACCCACAGGAGGAGTTTCTAAAGAGTTTGCTCTAAAATCCGAATGACTGTTTACAATTAATCCGTCTGCTCCGATGACTGGAAGGTTTTCAAATCCACCGACGGATGTAAACAACCACGTAACTACTATGATATCTTGATTTGAGGATGGCATGTCCAACATACTGACTAACCGGCTCTTTTACAAGAAAGCAGCGGTTTTCTGCTATAGTTCGGGCATAAAACATACCTGTCTCATTTTTTTCATTTATCCTTATAGTCATCGTGACCGTTTATGTAACGACCGAGTATAGAACTGTTGTTTTCACTTTCGGAAATAATTTTCAATTCCTTTCCAATTCTATATTTCTCCCCAGAAATTTTGTTTTGTCAATGACAAAGGAAGTATCGGATTCAGAAACCAAACCAACATTCTGATAACCACTAGATGCTGCGGCTGTGTTGGAAATCCAAGCCTCAAGCTCGATATATAGTGTAGAGGGTAACAAGAAATAACTTAGTTACACTTAATACATTATAATTTTAATGCTAATGAAAATATTAAGACAACTTCAAAATTAATATAAATACATTATTTCGTCTGATATATTTACAAATTTTCAAAATGGTCACCTTTAGCATTAATAAAGACATTTAAACGTGTCACAAACTTGCTTAAGGATTTCTTTAGGGCTGCAAAAGTTTTTTGAGGTTTAGCATACATCGTTGTCTCCAATACCTTCTTGCATTGTTGAACGGCGTAAACGACCCCAGTCTGATGGTTTGGGGTGGGATATGTGCTAGTGGGAAAATATCACTTGTTTTTGATGATCAAGGGATAAAGCTTAATCAAGAAAGATACCGAAAACGCATTTTGGAAGATGTTGTCTTACCTTGGTCGCAAAAATTCTTTGGAAACAAAAGATGGATCTTCCAACAAGTTTTGGGTTATATAGGCTATCTTATAGTAGTTATAAGATTACTACATTTTTCTTTTTAGCTGCATTTGATATATAGACATATTTTTAAACTCATTACAGCAATAGAAGTATGTAACAAGAAAGTAGAAACTGAATTCACTCTGATAAGTTTTAAGTTTGCGACCTTGAGCAGATAGCGTTAGGCGTTCCATATCATTTCGGTTTCACACAAGATCACGGTAGTTGAAGTCGTTTTCCGGCACGTCGAAATGCCCTGCCATCGGTTCCCGTAGCTTATTTTTGGATATTGAATGAATCTTACGAAAATATGTAGATATTGCATCATGAAATCGACTACTCAAAATCATAATTGGAGCATCTGTAAACTTTTTAAAAAAGTTGCCATTGTCATTGGTCTGCAACTCGATTATACAAAATACTGCTATTTTCTGTGCAAGTGGGACAGCAGGGCAAAACTTGAGCACATCAAAAAGAAATGGCCCGAAGGCAAACAAATATTGCACGTAAAAACAAAAATGCAAAGTGGTCATCTAATCGATAAAAAAAATATTTTCCCACCTTCACGCATAAAGTTGCTATCATTAAACATTTTTGTTAAGCAATAGATAAAAAAGTGCCTAGATATCAATATTTGCAGGTACAGTTCCTATCACTCACAAGGGGGACATTTTCATTGACCCACAAATTAGAAAACTTATAAAGGATCAAAATTTTGAAGCTTGTTTAAGTGATTTAAGAAAAGCAGAATGACTTGATTTTAAAAATGCTTTACAGACAGATCCCGACTTACGTGAGGGGTGCGTTCCAAGATCCCTCGCATAAATCGAAATTTCGCGTTGTGGAACAACGTATGTTTAGAGTTTTTTATAAACATATCCAATTATTTTAAACACTTGTAACAACCCCCCCCCCCCCCTTCCCATTGTTTCAACCCATTTCTTAATATATAACCGTAACTGACTTCTTACTGTATTTTAGAAAAAGTGTTATTATTTAACAAAAACTATGGTTATGAAGCACAAAATCAATGATCAATAAGAGAAAGAGACATGAAACAAAACAGTACGGTATTTACATTAAGTACATCACAGTATTATAACAGAATAGAACAGTAGCTATAGTAAACTTAATTATAATTTTAAAAAAGAAGAAAATGAGTTTACGCAATGCGATCAGATTCTTATCAGTCTTCTGACTATGCTCATCAAGAAATTCTTTAGAAGAAGAGGCCGAAGATGAAAGAGTGATGGTTCATCTTCGACATTTTTAGTATCATCCCGTTTTTTTTGTTTTTTTTTCGGTGGATCAGCCACATTTGTCAAAAAGGATGTTATCTTTGGTTACCTAAGTTTTTCCTTCTCTAAACCAAATTGAGTGTTGTAAGAAGCTATAGCAGACACAAGGTGTTTAGCGAAGGTAATGGAACGCATTATATTCTGATCTTGCGTCTCCGACAGATTTAGATTTCTCTTGCGTATGTGCTCATTTTGTTAAAGACTTCAGAATTTAGTTCAGGCAGCTATCTTTCAAGCTCATTATCTACGTTTTCTTCCTCACTTACAAATTTAACATATTCTGCTAGGTCAGTATCCTGAGAGAGTTTTGCTATGGCAGTCGATGAGCTCGTTTATATCCTCTTCCTTCATGTCGGAGAAGCCTTCTCCACCGAGGTGCGTCGCCAACGCCACTGAATTTTGAACTGTTTCATGGTAAATGTCTTCAGGAGCAAAGTCTTTACGATATCCAGTTGACGTTTCTTCCAACTTTCAATGGTTGTCTGTGTTTTCATGATTTCTAAAGATGTGCCTATGTTTTGAAGTACAGAGGCAATTGTGTACTGTTTCCAGTACTTTTTCAGGTTGAAATTTTCCACACTTTTCATTGCTTGCACAAGGTTTTGGAGACACTCCCTAGTATAAAGGGATTTAAATGCCTTAGTAATAACGCTTGGGAGCCATCCTAATTTATCAACGTTCATATGTAGAATGAAAATAAAACTAAGGAATTGGAGCGGTTATGTGTACGAGTGCACTAATTTAAAGCAAAGTGTGTGAACTTCCGTTTTCAATGATGCTAAAGGGACGAAAGTTCATTCACGAAACAAATATTTAGTGTTAATGAATCCATTCTGAGACTCCGTGACTCCTTTCCAAAAAAAAATCATATTGCACGCGATCAATTTGCGTTAGCAATAAAAAAAAATCATTTTTCATGAAAAACTCGCGTTATAGCCATTTTGTGTAAGTCGGATCGCGTGTAGCGGGATCCGACTTACAGTACAAACTTTTTGCAGTACAATTCTTAGGAAGTAATAGAAGTTTTAACTATGAAAAAGTAATTAAAGACCTGTAAAAAAAAATACAGAAAATTCAAATGCTCAATGTCATTGTTTTTTTTTTTTTTTTTGTTTTTTTTGTCATCTCATTTTTAGTTTTTTCTCCAAAAGTATAGGAGCAGTGAGCGACGAACATGGGAAGCGCTTCTTCCACCAGGATATTTCTGCAATTGAAGCGTGATACTAAGGACAGTCCACTTTTAATAAGCTCGGGATTACTGTTGGAATCTTATTAGAGAAGTTTATGGTATCCGCAGTATAAGGCATAGAGGCAGTATAAGGTATAAGAGAGTATTCTCAATTAAGGCATTTATAGCGACATAAAGTATTAATAATTTAAGATTTTTTTTTACAAATATCATTATTTTTTCTTGAAAATCTTTTTTTCTTATTCAACTTTTGAAACAATTCATATGTTTTGCTTTTTATATTAGTTTTAAGGCTTTGTAATTTTTTACATAAAATGGTTAATGACAAAAATATTGTATATATTTTGAAAAAATGTCATTTTATTGAGATTTTAAAAATTTTGGATTTTCTAAAAATCTGTGAGTCATGGAATATTTGTATTTTCATGTTCTTTTTCAACGCCCCCTAAAATATAAAAGTCAACATTTACTTACTTTTGGACAGAAACCTTGTTTACCACTGATCAATAATCATAATAATAACGGTTATAAAATAATAATAATAATGATAAAATAACAAATAATAACAATAATAGTGATAACAATAATAATAAAGAAAACTAATTTCGGCTCTTTGCTGTATCCCAATGATAGTTAAAAATTCTCCCGTTCATTTGATTCCCAAATTTACTAAAAAATTTATTTTTTCTTGTTTTTTTTTTTTTTTTTTGGATATTTAAATGTTTGCTACATAAATAACATAGTTGTATTAGATAATTCCTTCAAAAAAGAACAACATAACCAACATTTACATTAAAAAAAAAGAAATTAATGCACTTTTTTAATTTTGAAATGTACATTGTAGTAGTTTAAATTGAAGGATAAAAATATTTTGCATGAAAGAAATTTTCTTCGAAAAAAAGTGCGTCAGAAAGTTTCTTCGGATGAAAAGAAACTAAAGCATGGTGTATTGGTACTTTGTATCGATTCAATTTACGTTTTTAATTTTGAGTGCTTATCCTAGAGGGGATTTATCAAAACTAACTCAACGAAGTTCCTTCAAAACCTTCTTCTCAAGGTTTTAAATGTAAAGAAAAAATTCTCATCAATGTTTCTTTTATGCATCCCATTTCTTTGAGCATCAAAACAACATTACGCAAAAAAAGTTTGTATTTTGCTAATGAAAGTTCTTTTTTCCTTGAAATTTGGAAAGCATATTCAATATGAATTTTCCACCCGAGAATATCTCGAAAACAGAAAGAGGAAATGTAAATAAACTGAATACATAAATCAACATTATCAAAGACTGGTAGGAAAATGTTGTTTTGAAAATATGTAACTAGGAAAAGTTTCTGGGAAGAATGTATTACCCAGAGAACATGAAAGAAGATACAATAAATGAAGTTAAGAAAAAAATAGTTTCTTAAGTCTTCTCCAATTTTAAAATTGAAAAATATTTAAAATAATACTGGTACATTACGATGTGTACTGTGTGCACTTCAGTCATTAAAAAGATTAAGGTGAACACGTTACAATATCATCTCTTGAGCTCTCGCACTCTTTTTTTAATTCATTGCCTAAAACTTTGCATCGGAAACTCTTAACTTATAAGGGATGGAAAAACCTTTTCCTTGCATGCATGACACATTTGTATTCTCAGCAGTTTGCATGCAATGTGTGGAAAAGAAAATAGTTGCTCTTTTTTCCTTCTTAGACATTCAGATTTCATATATTTCACACACGTCACACTGTGATACACTTTTGTTATTATAAAAAAAATTAGGCAAACGGGTTACAATATTATATCTCGCTCTTGCCCACTCTTTTTTCAAACTCATTGCGACCTTACAACGAGAACTCTCTGGTTCAGGGAGAGGGGATAAATTATTTTGGTTTTTCACTTTTCCAAATTGTTGTTTTGATTTTGGTTTCTAATGGGACTGCCCTGTCACCATTCGCAGACCTAATAGATATTATTCTTTCATGTGGCACCACTAACGGTGGATACTTGCCTCTAGAAATCTAATGCCCAATGTCCCCACCAGATGGAGACACTTGGGCTCTTATGCTGCACCAGGAATCTTACTTTTCCAAGAGTATACGAAGACAAACGATTACTCAAAGAATCTCTTTCAAGCCGCATAATTATATGACATGAACGTAGTAACTTTTTTGCATCATGAAAATCCACCGACTAGAGCCAGGTTTGAACTTTCACCTCTGGGCGTAAGAGGCCAGAGCCTAACCAATGCACCACACTGCAGACGCAATCCAAAATCGTATTCTGTATAGAGTACACATACTTCACGTAATTTATTTCAATTGCTTTTTTTTCCCTTTCAAATAGCTGTAACATATTAGTGAAGTTATGAATGGCAACAGTTGGAGTTGTCAAATCTTAAGAACAAAGATGCTCGTGATAATAGTTCAGTTGTAATTCAGTTGTTAATATGGATGCCGATATTGGATTCAGTTTAAATAAAATTATTATTTTAAATCTTATTACTTTATAATTCCCTTGTGATTATAAGAAAACATAACATGGCGCAGTCGAAAGTTTGAACCACTTCAAAGAAACAATGGAATACTGCAGACCGCCAATGGGCCTGAGTTTCGTCGGAAATGTAGCGGATAATTGGCGAAAATTTAAACAACAGTTTTGCATTTATATGACGGCGGCCGGAAATGAAGAAAAGAAATCTGAAGTAAAAGTAGCCATGCTACTAAATGCAATTGGTGAAGAAGGCATAGAGATTTTTAATACCTTTGATTTGTCAGATGAAGACAAACAAGATTATGAAAAGGTTATTGAGGCGTTTGAGCTATATGCAACACCAAAAAAGAATGTGGTAGTTGAAAGGTTTATATTTAACAATCGAGTTCAAGGACAAGGTGAAAATTTTGAGTCCTTTTATACCGATTTAAGAAAATTAGTTAAGTCGTGCGAGTTTGGCGATCAAGTAGATAGTGTTGTTCGTGACCGCATAGTCCTAGGTATCGCACACAGAGGTTTGCAGGAAAGATTACTGCAAGAGGGTGAACTTTCACTATTCCGGGCTGCAGAACTTTGTCGATCTGCTGAATTGAGTAGGACACAAGCTCAAACAATTCAAGCTAAAAATGTTGATACAATGAAGCGATTTTCTCTGCGATCATCTAGAAATCAAGAGAAAGATTATAATACACAGCAAAGTTCAGCTGATGCTAGGCCTTCCAATAATGAATTCTCAAGTGAATCCGGTTGTGTGACTTTCCAGTGCAAGAAATGTAATCGTAAACATAAGAGGTCTGAATGTCCGGCTTATGGAAAACACTGCTATCGTTGTGGAAACCTTAACCATTTCTCTTCAGTTTGCAAGTCTCGAAATATTAGAGAAATTTCCTACTCAGAGCCAGAGAGTAGCACCAACGAGAGACAAGATAACAATACTGACATTTATGTAGAATCTGTTACTGTATGCCAAATAGGTAATGTGGATTATCTGCCAACTGAATGGACCAAAAACATTTGCATTTGTGATAAAGAAATAAGTTTTAAATTAGATACGGGTGCACAGATAAGTGTTTTACAGGAGGATATATTTTTATCGATAGGTAAAAATTTGAAGTATGATAAAACCAGTATTGTATTAGAGGCTTATGGGGGTCAGAGATTTAAGCCCTTGGGTGAGATAAAATTATTATGCTTTGTGGGTGATAAGCAAGCAATTATAGATTTTGTTATTGTTAATAATAGATCAAAACCATTACTTGGATTAGATGGGTGTATAAAACTAAACTTATTGAAAATTGTTGAGGATAATTTCAAGCGTTATGATAATTTGAATTGTGAAAAAATAATGTCATGTGATGTTAAACCAGTCAAATTGCACGAAGGGTTAAATAGTGCTAGTTATGGCAATGATGTCGAAGAGTTTATTCGAAGGAACTCAAATGTATTTGAAGGAGTGGGAAAATTTGGTAAATGCAGTATTAAATTAAAAGAAAATTATTCTCCAATAGCTCGTCCTCCACGACGAGTACCCACTTCATTGCGTCCGAAACTTGAAATGAAATTGATAGAATTGGAAAACCAAAATATTATTGAAAAAGTAGAGAATCCGCAAGATTGGGTTAGCAATCTAGTAATAATAGAAAAATCTGATGGTTCACTCAGATTATGTATGGATCCACAAGACTTAAATAGGGCTATCAAGAGGGATTACGCATTGATTCCAACAGTTGAAGAACTTGTTACTAAGTTATGTAATAAAACAGTATTTAGTGTTTTGGACCTAAAAGATGGATTTTTTCAAATGGAATTGGATACAAAAAGTAGTGATTTATGCACATTTAATACTCCATTTGGCTGTTACAAATTTTTGAGACTTCCTATGGGGTTATCATGCGCTCCAGAAATTTTTCAAAAAACAAATGAGAAGAATTTTGGGGACATTCCGGGAGTTTTAATTTATTTTGATGACCTGCTTATAGCAGGAGATTCTTTAGCTGAACACGATGCGATATTAGCTAAGGTAATCAAAAGAGCTCAAGAGCTAAATGTTAAATTCAATAAAAACAAAATTCAGTACAGAGTTTCAAAAGTCAAGTATTTAGGTTATGTTTTCGGGTTAGAAGGCATGAAACCAGACCCAGACTATGTAAAAGCTGTAGTTGATATGCCCGAACCCACTAATAAAAAAGAACTTCAGAGAATACTAGGAATGATCAATTACTTAAGGCAATTTATACCACAAGTATCAACGCTGACAGCACCTTTAAGGGAGTTATTAAAGCAGGATACTAATTGGCAATGGTTTCCAGCACATGCAGCAGCTTTAAGTAAGTTAAAGGAAAAAATTGTTAGCGCTCCTGTTCTGAGTATTTTTGATAGCTCCAAATCCATTGTAATACAAGCTGATAGTTCAAAAGATGGTTTGGGTTGCTGTTTATTACAAGAGGGACGTCCAGTCGCGTTTGCATCTAGAAGTTTAACAAACGCAGAAAAAGGATATGCTCAAATCGAGAAAGAATTTTTGAGCATTGTATTTGCAACAAATAAATTCCATTATCTGATTTATGGGAGACCTGTGGAAGTTCTTACTGACCATAAACCGTTAGTATCTATAATGAGTAAAAATGTTGCACATGTCATGTCACCTAGATTGCAGCGCATGAAGATAAAATTACTTAGATACCAATTAAATTTAAAATATCTGCCAGGGAAAAATATGTATATTGCTGATTTGTTATCAAGATCATTTCTATCAGAGCCAGTTGCAGATGATAGTGAAATGACAGAACTAGTTCACTGTTTAAAGAAATATGTACAAGTTAGTCCTGATAAGCAGAAAGAATTTGTTGCTGCTACACTAAATGATGAAGGATTGTCTCATGTCCTGAGATTTTGGGTCGAAGGATGGCCTGAAAGCAAAGTCCAAGTTCCAGATGAGGCTCGTGATTATTTTAAATGTAGAAATGAAATCTGTGTAGATGGGGGTTTAATATTTATGAATGACAGAGTTATTGTTCCAAAATGTCTCAGAAATGAAATGTTAAATGTGATTCACACTGCACATTGTGGAATTGAAAAAGCAAAAGCAAGAGCCAGACAAGTGATTTTTTGGCCAGGAATCAACAAAGATATTGAAGTTATGATTTCAAAATGTGAAAACTGTGATATGTATAAATCTAAAAATGTCAAAGAGCCTCTTTTGAGTCACGAAGTTCCAAACTTGCCATATGAAAAAATAGGAATGGACATATGTGAGTATGGGGGTGTAAATTACTTAGTTGTGGGATGCTATTTTTCAAAATGGTTAGACATAATAAGATTGAGTAACAAAACTGCTAATGAAATAATCCAAAATTAAAAGAACTGTTTTCAACTCATGGTATACCGCAGAAAGTTATCTGTGATAATATGCCGTTTGCAAGTTTGAAAATGGAGGAGTTTTCCAGAAAATGGGGCTTTGAAATCATTACTAGCAGTCCCCACTACCCAAAATCAAATGGATTTGCAGAAAAAATGGTAGGAATAGCTAAAAATATTATTCGTAAATCTGGAGCAGATAACATCCAAGTAGCTCTGTTAGAGCACAGAAATACTCCAATCACTGGAACAAACACATCACCCGCTCAACTATTAATGAGTCGATGTCTTCGTACTAGATTGCCAACAAAACTCTCCTTCTTGAAGCCGAAAATAGCAACAAATTGCAAAGAGAAATTTGAAGCTATAAGAAAGAAAACGCAGTACTATTACAATATGAATGCTAGGCACAGACCAGACTTTGCTGAAGGAGAAAATGTTCTTATAAGAGTGGGTAGTCACTGGGAAAAGGCACAAATTGTAAAAAAACATTGTTCACCTAGGTCATATTTAGTTAAGACAGAAAATGGTAGAATACTCAGAAGGAATTCTTATCATTTAAGAAAATGTAAAAATTCAATGCAAACTACTTATGACCCCAACTCTGACAATATTAGTATTCCGTCTGTTTTAAATCCTCCAAACACAATAATAAATCAAAATAGACAAAACGTAGCTCAAGGACCAATTAACAATACGAACTATGTTACTCGTAGTGGGAGGGTAGTTAGGCGACCTTCCTACTTGAGGGACTATGTCTGATCTGAAAAGGGAGGTGTAACATATTAGTGAAGTTATGAATGGCAACAGTTGGAGTTGTCAAATCTTAAGAACAAAGATGCTCGTGATAATAGTTCAGTTGTAATTCAGTTGTTAATATGGATGCCGATATTGGATTCAGTTTAAATAAAATTATTATTTTAAATCTTATTACTTTATAATTCCCTTGTGATTATAAGAAAACATAACAATAGCATTTAGATTTCATAGATACAATGAACGGCGTTTTTATAATCGCTGTTACATGTGCATTATATAAAATATGTAAAGGAGAATAGTTATGGTAGATATTGTTCAAATCACAACTTGACTTAAAATGTTAGTTTAAAACAATTACAACGACTCTCCCATTGTAGATTTTTAAAAAATATATTAAACACTATTGAATTCTTTTAAACTAAGCACAGGCCGCAGTCTTTTAAGTACCCTATTTTAGGATTTTTAACTAGTGTTAACTATATTGTGAAAAGAATCACAAATGTTTTAAAAATTGAGTAACAGTTAACCTTTTCTTTTTCTTTTCTTTTTTTTTCTAAAACCCATGACGATCTGTTTCGATTTCGTATCACATGTCATCAGATATGTCTTTAACTAATCATATCATAAATTTTCAGCTGCATTCAGAAATCGTTTTTGTTGCCCCGCCCCCCTCCCGTCCAAATAAAGCTTGATTAGAAAATCAAGGTCTAAAGAAGTAGATGATGAAGATGCTTGTGATGTTGTGGCTGTAAAATTAAAACACAATCTGAAAAAATTAATCATTTATTTAATGAAGAAGATGACTATTGTGATTCTCTTCGATTTTTAAATTTCTATACAGAATTGATACCAAAGCGGAATAGTTAAGTTATAATTCCATTGTGTTACATAAAAATCAATTTGATTTAAAAGCTAAAACATCGCTGAAGGGTTGTTCGGGACACTGGTGAAAGATAAATAATATTAAACCAAGATTTCAATATTTCTTTAAAGAACCCTAGTAGCACAAAAATATACAACGACGTAGGACCGACATAGATCGACGTTTTGAATCCCGATTGATAACGGATACAGTTTTTAAAATATAGAACTATGTCGAAGTATATTTTTTTCACTGGCTTTATATAAAAAGTGGTTTTTACTTCTTGTTTCGATTTTTTTTAAATAGTTAGCCATAATTAAAAGCGTTTATTTCGTAATTTTCTTATAAATATGCAATTTAGGAGAAAAATAGAAAAATTTTGCGAACGTCGAAAAAAGTCGTTTAATGTCGAAAGAAAATATTGTGACACCGACATATTTCGACATCAATCTATAAAATAATCCCCATATGGTTTTCTAAACATAGTTCTGTACCAAAATATGTTTTTATTTCGACATTTTATAAAAATTTCATATTTAAGCTGTTTTAAATCAAATGAGGAAAATAAATATACTTTTGCTTTGGTATATTTTCATTGGCAGATTATTAAAAGAAAAAAAAAAAAAACTTTGAAGCTGCAGATATCGAAACAATCTTTAAAATAAATGCCTCGAAGTTTTTACTGCTTATTTTTACGTTTGAAATCAATATGTCATTTTATTATACGAAAATATAGCGATATTCTTATTTGTATAGAAATCAGTAGTAAAATAGAAAAAATTGCAAACATCGAAAAACGTTTTTTGACCAATTTCGACGTGAATCTGTATAACTTTAACCAAGACCACTTCCGGAACCGGATGTCACATGATCATGATGACGCTACTTTCAGTCTGTAAGTATTTGTATGGCGGCAAACGGCACGGCAACTTTGAAAGAAACAACGCCATTGATAAGTTGGATTCAGCATATTGAAACATCATTTTGCACTACAATTTAAGTAAGTAACATTACAAGCAAAGTTACAAAATATAAAATATTATGATTCTGTAGTTTTTGGCTGATTTTTGTATTATTTACAACGCTATTTCTTCTTATTGTGAGTTGAGTATTTGGAATGTGTGTTGAACTTAAGTTGATCTTATTCCATGTTATTTTTATTTTCCAGCTTTTAAAAATTGAGGTAGCATTCCCCCCCCCCCCCAATAATTTCAGTTCTTTTCTTACCCCTTCAAATTTTAATTTATACACTTGCTTTCATATTTGTTTTATTGTTTATGGCAGAGAATTATATTTATTTAGTAATGTTTGCATAAGATTTGTTAGCAAATAATGTACAAATAACATTATTTCCTATGCATTTAAGATGGTTTTATATTCCAAACTATTTTGGTCCTGTAAGTTTTTTTGAAGTACTTTGTTCAAATGCATTTTCTTGATTAGCATTTTAAGATGCAAATAATTTTTGCAGACTTCCCCTTTCTACTTAGGATTAGGAATTAGTTTCTCAGTTTCATTTTAATCCAATGCATTTTATATTGATCTGGGATGGATGAAATAACTTTATTGGTACACTTCGACAAGGGTCCCTTTTTACTAAATGAGGAAAAGGATTTCACTATTATTGGGGAAAAAAAAGGAGTTGTTTTTCTGGTCTAAAATGCATTGTGTCAGTGTTTCAATTCAAATATTAGATATCTATTCAAAGTGTGTTTACCTTTGCTGCTCAAAATTTTGTTTTTGTATTTCAGTGCAAGGGATTTTAGGTTTTGGACACTAAAAAATGTTTCTAGTTTCACTTATTTTGTGTATGAAATTAGTTCATTTTGTTGTTAATAGTGCAAAATGTTCAGCGTTCAAAATTATGGCTAGTCCACTGGTCCCAGACCAGTGAAACCTGCATCAGACCACAAAAAAAAAAAAAAAAATCGGTGGTCCTCGGTACCACCAGCGCCTGGCAATTTATGATCACACTTTGCTAGAAAAAATTCAAAAGCATAAGCCTGGTTGATGCCTGAACTAATTATTAGCCAAACCATTCATTAACTTTTTTTTTTTCAAATCGCTGTACAAGTACATAATTTATATGAATCATCCACATTTTATTCAGCATTTGAAACTAAGTAAAAATG
Organism: Uloborus diversus; assembly: GCF_026930045.1. Classification (NCBI taxonomy): domain Eukaryota; kingdom Metazoa; phylum Arthropoda; class Arachnida; order Araneae; family Uloboridae; genus Uloborus; species Uloborus diversus. The sequence continues at coordinate 159,551 of NW_026558467.1, read as the reverse complement.
GCAAAATTAAATTATCAAATTTTTGGTAGCCCATTTTAAGGGTTGATTAATGAAATTAGTTTTCAGACATAACACCTGGCTGTTTAAAATTTAAATGTTTATGGCCCTACAAAATTTTTTGAATGTAGTGCTTTATTTAATGTTAAATCAATTAGCTAAAAATAAGAAAGTTATATTTAAAACTAGTGGTACCCGGACGGCTTTGCACGTCGTAGAAAATTAAAAGGTCATTTGGTTCGCCTGTATATTTACAAATGATGGATGATGAATTCCTCGTCAATTTGCTATGTTAATTTGCTCGACCCTTGGCACATATCGTTGGCATTTGTTTGTCCATGTTATGATAATTTGCTTGGTAAAATGTTCCTAAAATTGGAATAGAAAAAGAACAAAATCGAATTTTGAAAAAATCGCTTTGAGGTGTTCGCCGAATTACATGGAAATCGGCCAAATGGTCTAGGCGCTATACGCGTAATAGACAGAGATCCAAATACAGACTTTCAGTTTCATTATTAGTAAAGATTACTTAATGAATGCAATCCTAAAGCGTAAATAATTTTACGCACAGACATATTTATTGGTTAAATTTAAAGCGGACCAATGATGTCTGTAGACTTGTACATTTTCATGTTGACTTGTACGAAGGACCAGTAGGATTTTTACTGATTCCTAACTTTGATGTTTGTCTAATTTATGTAAAGTACCTACCCCCTTTTGTGTGTGTGTGTTTAGTTTATGGATAGTTCTGTTGTTTGCATTCATTTTTCTTTTTCTATTACAGATTTGTTACCTAGTTAGTGTTTGAAAAATCTGCAGGAAAGTTAGTTTTGGGATATACTCAACAAGCAATAATGTTGCTGCAGACCCGGACAAAAATGGTAAGAAATCATATTATAGAAAATGTACAGTAGACTCTGCCTTATATGATTGGGGTCAATGTTATCAATCCTTTATTGCTATTATCAAAATCCCTCAGTCCCAATTTTCTCTATTCATTTGCATGTTCAAATAATCTTTTTTTGTTATCATTTTTTAATGTTATCAGTTTTCAAACTCGATTCTTAACTATCAATGAACTATTTAAAAGAATCATCTTGTATTTAAGTGTGCCAGTGTTTGTATGTTTTAGAATTCTCCCTATTAGAGACGAGCACTTTGGCTGAGTGCTGCATACTCGACCTGTCACTACTTGGCCGAATACTGAATATCAAATATACTTTAAGAACCACAGACAAACACATGATGAATTTTGAACTCATTGGAACTGTAGTATAGACCTCCATGTCCACATAAGTTTTTAAAACAAAACTTCATCTGAAATTTAATTATTCATCATTTAAAAACTTTTGCTTGTGTCAAAAATTTTACAAAAATGTTATTTTTTAAAATTAGAAGAAAGCAAATAAATAAAAGGTATGATTAACCAAGTTGGAATTAAAACAAATTATATCAACCTATTATTATAGTTCTAGTTGCCAAACATAAATAATTTTTTAAAGCAAATAAAGTGTTAAAACACAAATGTGCAGAAATCCTGCAGACCTGTGCTTCTACGTTGCAAGGAAGGTCTCTTTCTGTAGTGCATAAAGTGAGCTAATGAATGTAAATACATACAAAAATAATGTACTACAAAAATATCCGACTTTTGTCGGATATTTTTAACACATAAGCTCACATTTTGTGGATTGAAAAAGATATTCCTTGTAATGCCAAAACATGTGTCTGCAGTGTTCCTGCACATTTCTGCTTTTAACGTTTTATTTGCTTAAAAAAATGATTTATTTGCTTTTATTTTTAAATCGAAGGTATTTTTATATAAATTTTGTTTGTACCAAAAATCTATTTAATAATATAAAAATTTCATATTTTCTATAATTGCCTTTTTTGTCTCATTTTTAATAAATAAGTTTTATTAACTTTTTGTTGACATTAAAATAAAGATTTACTTCATTGAAGTATAACAAACTTCATTATTCTCAAAATTTAAATTTGAATTTTAAATAATTGCACTATATTATCTGCTTGGACTTTTTTTATTAACTGTAAACTCTATCTTGAACCAATATTCGATTTTTTTTTTTTTTTTTTTTTTTACAACTACTCGGTATTAGCCGAGTATCTGAGCAAAATTTGGCCGAGTACCAAGCAGTTACAGAGTACTCGGTACCCCTCAACTCCCTATTTATTCTAAGGAAAGGAGGATTGTACCAAGGAGTAGATTGTTCACACAAATCTAGCAATTTGTAGAGATATGCACACTTGAGGTGGTCTTTCTTATAGTAATTTGTAGGACTCGACTGATGAATCAGCGCCGATGGTTCAACAATTTAGCCATCGGCATCGGCTGCCGATGCTAACTTGCAGGAAACATCGGCTCATCGGCCTTAAAAACATCAAAAAGCCTATGGAATTGGCCGATGTTTTTGAAAAAAAGGACCTTTATTTTTTAATACAAATTAAAGGGAGTTATTGTTTTCAAACAAAATTGTTTACTTAAATTTCAGTATGAATTTCTATTTTAGTCACCCCTGAAAAAGTTTTTAATACTGCATTCAGGTACTAAACAAGTTAATTATTGCGTTGTTTCTTGCGGCTGGATGTACGTATATATCTTTTATAAGTCATAACTCAAAAATGGTAAGTTGTAGAAGTTTAAATTTTCGCATGTGGGATATGCGCACGTTACAGTTGTGCACTTCCCTTTTTATTTTCGATCGGGTGTTATAAAAAGCCTATTAACTGATTTTTTGTGGTTATTAATTACTTATTTCAATGCAAAACTAATATAGCGTCTCAGACTGACGATCATTTGGTGATATATTGCAGAATTGGAGATCATGGAAACAAATATGACATGGCGAAACCGGTTTTGTTTCCTTTTGTTAAATTACCGTCGGTTCAATGGGAATCTTTCATTTTTCGATGTTTGTAATATGAATTACAGTAATGCAGTAATTTCTGTATTGCTTCGGCGGAGCTACAAGTTTGGGGCCCGTCGAAATACATTTTAGGGCCCTATTTCTCTATCACAGAAGTCATAAAACATTTATCATAAGCATTTTTGTAACTCCTACGGTGCCCCTATGGTTATGGGGCCTCTCGCGCAATTGCAACATTTGCTATATTTTAAATCTGCCACTGCACGTCAAAACAAACTCGGGTGCAAGCTTTCAAACGTTTTTTTTGCTCAATGTTTATGATTATTTTGAACTCTATTTTTTACGACTATTTTTTGTATTTCCGAGAACACTTGCGTGCCCCTCCTCCCACTCCCTCAATTTCTGAAATTAAACTCTAGTTGTAGTTCTGAGTAATTTAAAACTAACACTATTCATAAAATTAGAGATTTTTTTTCAAGCTTTATCTATTGTTTAGGAAGAATTTAGAGCACTAATGTAAGAAATTGATTAAAGACGTTTTGAATGGTGACATAATTCGGAAAACAAAGGGACTTATGAATTTTTTCTTCGGAAATGCTGGAGTAGATTCAGAAACTCTTCCGAGGCGTTGGTGGTAGCGGTTCTGTTCTAAAAAAAAATTAAGCAGAAGTTAGGGGCCGAAGTTTAACGTGAGTTACTCCAAAATCAGAGTGACCCCCTCTAACCCACCCTCGTCGTTTCAAGCATTTTTTAAATATTTAGCGATTATTTATTTTGGTCAAGAAAAGTCATTTTGTTTATTTCTTATACTTGTTTCACCTATATTTTGTAATGCGCCATCTTTTTTACATCATTAGTAGCGATCGATTTTTTTTTTTCTGTTGTAAGTAACTATTTTTATGTATTTTTATAAAATCAATGAATAAGTTATTTTCATTTTCAGCATATGTTTAACAATATGTTATAGAAAAGTTTCAAGGATTTTCTGTTATGCAATTTTTTAAATTTCAGAAAATTATTGTTAAATTGAAGACAAGAAATTAATGATTAAACATTTACATTTCAAAACTTGCGAATATTCTTTTTTTAGTTCATACTTTTGATGTATAATACATCCTATAACTGTAAAATTTTTTGCATTTAAGTCGATTATTTCACTAATATTTTGAACATTTTCTTTTGTACACATGCATAAATGTCAAAAAATTTGGTTTATGGCTGGGAAAAATAACATGCATACAAATTGAAATTTTTAATGAAGAATTTAATTTCTACATTATTAGATTAAAATCAGTTGTATAAATACATATATATTTATACTTGAATGTTCACGTTGAATAAATATATTAAATAGTCAAAAAAAAAAAAAAAAAAAACATAATTTTGACACATTTTATTCTGTCATATTTTCTCGGAAAATAATTTTGGACACAAAGGTTTTGAACAGGGCATTATAAAGCTTGCCAACCCCACTTTCATTTGCACATGTATAAACATAGGGAAATTTGATTACTTTATCAAAAAAATAAATAATTAATGCATACAAATTAAAATTTTAATCAAGAATTTAACTTCTATTTAATTAGATTAAAATCAGCTGCATAAATAAGTTGAATGTTCACATTGAATAAATGTTCAGTATAAAACATTTCTTTGATACATTTTATTTTGTTTTTGATGTTTTGTCACAAACTAAAATTTTTCTATAAATATAGTTTTGGACAGGACGGTAAAAACCAGGGTTTTTACCGTAGTGTCCGAAACCTTGCCAAGCCTGCAGAGAAGCCTAAAAAACGTACGTACCTAAAACTTTTCACACCATTTGGTTGGACCTTTTGACTCTATTTTCACCTCCATAAAAAGGGGATATGAACGGGAACCCCCTTTAGAGACACAAGGAATGGTGCAATCTTTTGAGCACCTTTTTTTGTATCTGGGCGCTTGAATCTCATTTGAAACCATTCTGCAATTTGGTATTTGAAATCTTTGCTAAGTTTAGTCGTGATAATTATTACGTTTTGCTACTTCACTAGAGCATTCTTTTTTCTCTAATTTTGACTCATTTAAAAAATTTCAATTGTTATTCTACTAAGACTTTTTTTCGTTACATATTTACACTTATTTTTAGTGATCATGACTAATTTTTAGAACAGTATTTTATTATGATTATGACCTTGTTATGTCGAAAACTCTGCCTATATATATATATTTTACTGTTCCTTCGATTTCGTGACACCAAGAGCGTACTGTATTTATCAATTTATTACTGTCTGAAACGTGTATATTTCTCAACGACAAGAGAAATTAGGTGGATTACATACTTGCCAACTTTTACGGATTATCCGTAAAATTTACGGATATTCTCAGAATTTTACTGATTACGGATTGATATGATGTTTTTACGGAAATCTAATCTTAAATGCGCAATCAAAGAAGGGGGGAAGGGAATTCTATCGCTTATCTCCAACGGCGACGATCTGCATCGTGTGTGTCATGCGCTGCATCCCGACGTCACGGAATAGGCGCGGCTAACGGCTGGCAGCAGCTTGTGATTGGTTTGAATTGCAGACCGTACAGCCGGTTCCCTATACAGGCAAGACAAGAAATGTTTTCTCCCATTGGGAAAAAAAAAAAACTTCTACTTCTGACTTTCCGACCGCGTGTTGGTTCGTTGTGTGTTGTTTGTTATTTTTGATCTTTTACTAATATATGGAAAATTCTACATAATTTGTTACTATCAAGAACATGAGTGCTAAATCGGGTAAAAGTTACCATCAGAGTTTTAAGGGAGAGTATAGTAAAGAATTTCTGTCGATTAAAAAATCGAATAAAGGTGAAAAATTTGCCTTTTGCGATGTATGCAGAAGTGATTTCAACATTGCACATGGAGGAAGAAATGATGTATTTCGACATGTTAATGGTCCAAAGCACAAAGAAAATGTTAAGTGCTCGGAAAACATGCCCAAACTAACTTCATTCCTGAAAAATTCGAGTGATCTACTACCAGAAGTTACGCGTGCGGAGCTTTTATTTACATCGTTTTTGGTCGAGCATAATGTTCCATTAAATGCAGCGAGTCATGCTGGTCCTCTTTTTCGGCAAATGTTTCCTAAATGTGAAATTGCGAAACGCTATGGCTGTGCAAAAACCAAAACAACTGCGATTGTGCAAGAAATGGCACGTGACAGAAGTTCCGAAATCGTGGAAATTCTAAAGAAAGAACCCTTTTCTGCCGCTTGTGACGGGAGTCATGAATCAGACTTCAAACTATATCCTATTGTAGTGACTTTTTTTAATTCCACTTTGGGGCAGATTGAAAACACATTGTTGTCATTGCCAAATTTAGTAGGACATTCAACTGGAGAAAATATCAGTTCCCTGATTATAGCAGAATTTCAAAAGTTTGAAATTCCTCTTGAACATTGCGTTTCATTCGGCGCAGATAATGCCAATGTCATGCAAGGGGAGAAGCTTGGTGTCATTTCTTTTTTAAAGAAAAAGAATGAAAATATCATTTCTGCTAGATGTTGCTGCCATTTAATAAATCTGGCTTCAGAGAAAGGTGCAGAATCTTTGCCAGTAAATGTTGATGAAGTTCTTATTGACATTTACTATTACATGAAGAGAAGTGCTAACCGCAAAGAAGGACTTCAGCAGTTTCAAGAACTTTATAATAAGGATGCTCAGAAAATACTTAAGCATGTATGTACACGGTGGCTTTCTCTTGGGCGAAGTTTGACCCGTGTTGTGAACCAATGGGAGCCACTGACAAGTTTTTTTAAAGAGGTAGTAAATTCAAAATCTTGCAGTTTGTCCTCATCCATGTCTTTTTACAAAATACCCAAACTTGCTGAAAAAAAAAGGGAGCCTGAAAAAAAAATGGAGCCTGAAAAAAAGAGCATGAAAAAAAAGTTTTAAAGGAAGAGGAAAGAGTAAGTAAGAAGAAACTGAATGATTCTTTGAAAAATAAGGAACACAAAAAGAAATCTATCAAAAGAAAAAATGAATCTTCAGAGATGAAGCCAAAAAAGAAAAAGAAGACGGGATTAAATACAGTTTTGACAAGAGAAGAAAAAATTTTCTTGTTTTTATCATCAGATTTAAACAAGGCATATTGTTTGTTCCTTTTAAGCATCATACCCATATTTGAAAAAACCAATGTTCTTTTACAATCATCTTCGCCACAAATACATCGACTTAGAGGGCTTTTGCTGGATCTTCTAAAAGAGCTTCTCTCAAAATTTCTAAGACCATCAGGAATTAAAGGAAAGTGTTTGACTGACGTAAATTTTCACAATCCATCCTGTCATAAAGATAAGGAGAATTTGGTGATTGGTACTGCAACATCAAATATTGTTTCAAAGCTATCACAGGAAGAGCAAAACTTATTTTATGCTGCCGCTGTTAAGTACCTAGTGACAGCCTGTGATTATATAGTGAAGAAATTTCCGATTAAAAGCAAGGTTCTTGAGAATGCTGAAGTTGCAAACTTGAAAAATATTGAAAATGCAAGTTTTAATTCTATTAAATATTTTATAGATTTGTTTCCATGTTTTTTAAAAGTTGATAGCAATGAATGTCAAGACAAAAAGATAGATGAGTTGGAAATTGAATTCTCTCAGCTTCAGCTTGAAGATACCTCATTCATTACTGAAACTCATGATCGAATTGATGCACAGTGGGCTGAAGTGAGTAAAATCAGAGGTGCTGATGGTCATATGAAATTTGCAAAGATATCCAAAATAATGCTTAACATCTTGCTCATTCCCCATTCAAATGCTGAGTGTGAAAGAATCTTCAGCTTAGTCCGAAAAAATCGAACTGAATGCCGATCTCTCATGTCTAACCAGACATTGGAAAGTTTATTAATTTTAAAAACAAAAAATGTAAAACCTTGTTTCGAGCAGAAGTTTAGTGAAGAAATGTTAAAGAAAGCTAAAAAAGCTACATCAGCTTCACTTACATCTTCAGCAGTCTCCTGTTCTGACGAATGAATGTTTTGCTATTTATTAATTTATTTATGTTTCCTCATTTTCAGTTTATTAAGTTTTTATGAGCAATTTTGGAACATATCACTATTTGTTTATTGTGTATATAAGTTGAAGTTGAATGAAACTACTTATAATCGTCTTGCCTTGTGGTTTGTAATGTCGTTGTACAGCTTGTAAACAATTAAATCCCTGTTTTCCCCATGCATAATTGGTGTCTTTTAATAACTCTTACTTTCAAAGAACTTCACAAAAAATAAATGAGTAACTAAAATAATCATAAAAGTAACTAAAAAATATATAAAATTGAAAGAGAATGTTTAAAACAATCTAGAAGAAAAACATGTTTAAAAGGTTTTTGCATTCTGCAGAAAGTGCACTGTACATAAATGAAAAGTATGTCAATCGAAAAAAGAATCATTTGACATCAAAATAAAAATTTTTGGTGGTAAGTATTACAAAAAGCTATTCTAGTTATCCATTTATTACCACTTATTTAACATGTGTTTAGTTGGACAATGAAACTTTTTTGGTATTGTATTTTTTATCACTTAACTCTTTGCATGAATTTTTTTTTATTTTTTTATCATAATAAAATTCATGCTAGGGAAAATATTTTAACAAAATTCTTGAATAAAAATATGATGCATAATAGTGTTGGACATTTCCACTATCATACAAAGGTAAAACTTATGTATTTAACACAGATTAAAATTGCTTCATTATTGTTTCGAGGAGGTATGTTGTTCACGGAAAAGTTTTACTGATGCCAATTTTCAAAAGTTGGCAAGTATGGGATTAGAAGAGTTATTTTGATGGAAAATGAATGTTTCCTCTCCTATTGATAGCGAAAATTATTGTTTTACATTTTTACGTCAATAGCTGTTCTTAGCTTATATCTAGATATCTAGTCTGTTCAAAATTTTTCTCAACAAAAATGTTAACAAAAGCTAATCAATATTATATAATTATTGGGGGAAATTATTCGATTAAGTGGGGATCTTTAACATTGCGTCTGTGGAGAAATATTTGGTTCCAAGAGGTTTAGAGGTTTTATTCATATAAGCTGGGTATTCATTCAACTGTTTCCTGATTAAGCAGGGCTGACAGTATTTTCTAGGTTTTCACCACAGTTTCTACCTGCAAAAAACCTAGTTTTTTTCCATGTCCTGGTAAAAAACTAAACCCTGCTATATGTGTTGAAATTGAGAGTTCTATTCGGGAGGTTCGACTCCAAAACTCCTTGGCTGCGCCATTCATACTATTTCAAAGAAAAGTGCATTTTTTGCAATTTTAACATTACATTACTGGTACAATCAACATGACTAATTCAATTCTCCCCTGTGACTGTCTAAAAACAGATTGTTCTTACTCAGTATACAGTCGATTGATTGTATGTTATCGATAAGTAGGAAAAATAATTCTCCATGTCTTTTCCATAATCTATCACAAAATAGCCAAAAATTGATGGTTTATTATTTTGTACAGTAAAAAATGTTTAATGTTTTTAATTCTTATGTTTTTTAGCTGGTGCTCCCTATGCTATTTCAATACGTGAAAACAAGATTTGGTTAACTATTCTGAAGACTTCATGTGTGGAAAGGATTGAGTGCTGCGAACAATCCCAATTCTCCATGGTGAATGGATGATTAGATTGTGTTGCTCCGGTCTTTACCTTAGTGTGTTTAATTGACTTCATATATTTACAGCTGATGCAGTGTTTCCTGTATATACTATGTAAACCAGTTCTATTTAATTCATTTTTAATAAATATTTTAAGAAATAGTTTTGTTTCTACTCTTTATTTTGGCAAGATATTGTATTTTGCTACGAGAAGTCTTTAACTCTTGAATAACAACTTTATTCCCAAAAACTGAAAAACTACTAAGTAATTTCATGCCTTGCATAAAAGAAAATCTAAGAGCCTCAACCTGCATTCCTCTGTTACTGCTTTTAAAAATTACTACTAAAAAGTATTGCTGAAAAAGTACAATTTCAGTTTGTAGTCTCATGCTTAGAAGAAACATAAGTATACTCTTATTTTTCTGTTCTTTCTACTGTTTTTACTGATGTGGTTATTGTTTTATTGAAGATGTCATTTATAGGTATAGTATGGTGATTTATGCATAATAAGTAAAATATATTTAATGATTATTTTATATTTATTGGAATTTGAAGGTTGACTGTTTTTTTACTGTAAGAAAGCTTTATTTTTACTACTTTTTATTTACTGACAAAAAAATATGTTAAGCAGAAATTATTTCTGAAATTTTTGCTGTATTATACTGCAAAATGCAAAAGCCATCGTATTTACAAAACGTGAAAGATTTTAACCGTCTTATTTAATCCTAGTTTATTAATTATTATTTATTAAATTTCAATTTACTTGTTTTTTCATTTAAGAATTTTAGAAAAAGGGCAATTTTCTTTCAATATTGAGTTGAAAAGTTTATTTTCTCCTTTTTTTAAAGGGTTTTTTCTTAATATTTCATTGTACTTTAAGTACGTAAATAGAAAGCACGGTTTCACTTTAATAAAATCGGGAAAATGCTTAAGCTTCATGTATCTTGAACACAAATGCATCTGATGTATGAAATTGCATGCTTGTGCCGAGCAATAGTACAAAACCTTCTCACTTAATAAAATCAACCGCTATTATGATGAATATGTTTTGAAAGAAGTGTAAAAACTCTTTATTTATAAATTATTGTATCTAAAAAAAATGACATATTGTCGCCTTATAGCAATTGGGGTGACGATACAGAACCGTTACTCCTGAATGTTCAAGGCCGATATTCGTGAATGTAACGGAAGTGGCAAGTTTTTACGTAGTTCGACGTCGGTGAAAATATAGTTCTATGTAGTTTTTGAAACTTTTTCTACGTCGATCGGTTTTTAGAACCGTTATTTCTGAATATTCGGCACCGTTATTCCTGAATGTTCAGGGCCGATATTTGTGAACATAACGGAAGTGGCAAGTTTTTACGTAGTTCGACGTCGGTAAAAATATAGATCTATGTAGTTTCTGAAAATTTTTCTACGTCGATCGGTTTTAGAACCGTTATTTCTGAATATTCAGGACCGTTATTCCTGAATGTTCAGGGCCGATATTCGTGAACGTAACGGAAGTGGCAAGTTTTTAAGTAGTTCGACGTCGGTGAAAATATAGTTCTATATTGGTTTTGAAAGTTTTTCTACGTCGTTCGGTTTTTTGTGCTACTAGGGAAAGACAAAGAATAAAGGCAGTTTCTCTGATAAAGGGTGTTTCTTTTTTAGAGGTAGATAACTTTAGGTTCAAATAAAACACAGTTAAATGTTGTTAATTGCCATGAATGTTGCTTTATTCGAAAGATGATTCTTTGCCATTTTTATTTAAATATGATTTCTGGCATATGACCACCTCGGCTGGCTCGGAGAAAGTCCAATTGGAAATTCCAATTTTCTCACTTTTTGCAGCAATAGAGGCCGTATGTCAGTAATACGGTGGCGAATGTTCTCTTTCAAGGCGTCAATCGTCTGTGACTTATCGGTACAGACCAGAGACTCCACATAGCCCCACAAAATGTAGTCCAACGGTGTTAAATCGCATGATCTTGCAGGCCAATTCACGGGTCATTTAAGCGGAATTATTCGTTCATTGAATGCTTCTTGTAATAAATCAATTCTGACACGCGCTGACTGGCATGTTGCACCGACTTGTTGTCTATTCATGATGATGAAATGGCAAACCGAACTGAACACAAAACAAGTGACAGCTATCCAAATGGCACACATATCAAACAGTGCCGCCAGTTAAAGTTCTATACCTCTAAAATTAACACCCTTTAAGTTGTATCTTAGTGTGGGCCCATTTTCCCAAATCGTTTTAAAGCTACTATGTCTAAGTCATTACTACCTTAATTTGTAATCCTCATATAATAGCCAATGATAGAGTGACGCTCCTGACGTCATCAACAATGAAACTCTCGCCAAGGCATGATAATTTGATAATATGCTTTGGTAATGTTAAGCATGCAGGGATCATGCTTTATTGTGACAAGGCTGAACTCGATCCGGCAACTTAACTGTTTTACTGGTAAGACTGTCTCATTTCAGGGGAATGAAGAAACGGAAAAGTGGTCAACGAACGCAATCTACTAGAGTTTAGGGTTAATCCACTGGAGGAAGTTAGGGTTAGATTTTTTTTTTCAACTATCATAATATCACCAAAGAAGCCCTTCATATCTTGATGGAGGATTTTCCAGTTTTTAAGAGTAATAATATATAATAATATATAAATTGGCAGTAAAATTAACAAAGTGCATGTGAACTTTTATTCTCCTTTTTGTCCCACTAACACTCTTTGCTTCTTCCTCTGACTCCTTATTCCTCCATTTTGAATTCTAGAATTGTAGCAATTACTTTTTAAAATGTCCTTATCTAAAATCATTTTTTCATACAAAATGAAAAGGACAAAAAGCAAGGAAATGTAATTTAATTTTATATTGTTTTTACGCCTTTGTGTAAAAACGCTTTTTTGATGATATCCACTGCAACTTAACCCGAGAAATGTCAAATATCACTCTAAATTTTAGCAGAAAACTAATAGGATGAGACTGCAAAAGAATAAAATTTCCTACAAAATGAGACAAGAACCCGCTTTTTAGGGCGAATGGTTTTACTTATATTGTAGAAAAATCTCGCTGTTTTCCTTAACTACACCCTGTTTTAGGCACGAGTTAGTACTATACGCTTAAGCTAAAGCTTTGAAAGCTACATAAAGCCAAAACTAAATTTCTATTCAATAAATTGTTGCTCATCCATACAGTTCAAAATTTTTAAAATCCCCAGTACAACTTAACGATTCTGCGGGAAACTAATATAGAGTGGCTCCCAAAACTATTCGTACACTTTGAAATTTTGCAGTAAAACAAAATTAACGCGAAACTGAATTCGAATATGAAGTCCATTATTTTTTCACATCATTCCTATGTCATTATAAATTAAACCCTGTAGTTTTTTCAAAATACTGACGGATCTTCTTTTTAAAATGGGTCAAAAAACGAAGAGACAGAGAAATAATACGCCACAAAAGTCATCGTATGCTGAAATATTTTCGAATAAATTCATGATTAAAATTATCATGTCGTTTTTTTTATCAGTTTTGCATTGTGTTCACCTTAAAAGTCATTTGGCTTTAATTTTTTGTTTATTTATTCCTTAATATTGTGCTTATTACTTTAAAATGGCTAGTATTCGTAAAAAACCAAACACCATTCGAACTTTGAATTTTTTCCTCACATTAGTGGCAAATTGGTTTGAAATTTCTCTAAATTAGATAATTTATTCTATTCCATAGTAAAAAACTTGATAAAATGCTTTAAAGAAAATAATCAGACCGAAAATAAAGTAAGAAAAGGTCAACTAGCAAAGTTGACAAAGCGTGATCGGATATTTACAGTTAATAAATTTATAAAAAATACACAATTGAGTGCTGTAAAAGTTTCTGCAGAGTTAAATGAAAATTTTTACATTTAATTTTCACCTAAAATTGTTCGCCAAGTTCTCTGACTAGCTGGATTAAATAGGACATCTTAATGGGACCAGAAATTATCTTGACCGTACGAAAAACAGAAAGTTTACACTTATCGTCTCAAAACCAATAATAAATAAGCTCAAAACGTTTTGGAATTACGTATTACTTACAGATAAAAATTAATGTATTATTTGTGGTTAAATTTTTGTGTAATTGTAAATAGAAGTAAATATAGAAACTTATTCTTAAGAACTTAGTGTTGGACCAGTTAATCAGGACGGTAAAGGGGTTTTTGTTTGCGGGTGCATATCAGCATCAGGACTAAGTAGTTTGGAATTTTTTGATGAAATAATGAATCATACTGTTCATTTAAATATTTTAAAAACAAATTTTAAACTCTTAGCCAAAAATTTGGTAATTGGAAACAACTTTGTTTTTTATCAAGATAACGATAAGAAGCACACGGTTTTCAACGTTCGCGTCTAGTGCCTTCAAAAAATTGTCCTAAAGTTTAGAAAATATCCCTTCAATCTCCCGTTTTGAACTTAATGTAACATATTTAGAGACATCTGGAGGCTAGATTACGAAAATACGGCTGTGAAACGAAAATAGAGCTAGATACAGTAAGACTCTCGAAGTGTGGTTGAACACTTACTCAGAACTTACGTAAAAAAATAAATAAATAAATAAAAATAAACCTATTCCCAGACATTAAAAAGGTGTTGTTAAAACTGCATGATATTCCATTAAATAATAACCTAATAAAAAGTTAGATTGTTCAATAATATATAGACATTTTTTAAAGTGTACGAAGACTTTTGTGAGATAAAAATTTCCGGCACTTTTTCGTTTTTGATTGAAAAAAAAATAAGTTTTAATATTTTTTAAAAACATTTCATGTAGTTTTGTTGAAAATAGATCATAGATCTTATTAATTAAATATTTATTCCGAAACATTAATTCTAATCAATAAATAGGATCCTATTTCATTGAAAGTCGTAGGTGTACGTATACTTTTGGCAGTCACTGTATATTGTTAGAATCTTGCACACTCAAACAGTGCAAGCTCTACTTTCATTCTTTCGATTCCTTTTGCAAGCCATTGAGAAAAATAAATACAAGAAAAAAAGTCTTTGTTAAAAAGCAGGAGCGCAACATAAAAGTTTCCTGTAATCTAGTCACATTGGAAGCAAATTTAAATTGAGTTCGTTGGGATAACTTTTTTATGATTATACTAAATTTCTCTCGTGTTCCTGCATCCACAGTTGGATTCTCAAGGTGCGCAAGTTTATGATTGATGTCTCTAAATTTTCCACTGTTGTGCGTAGTTTCTTTTTGATTAGATTCAAGAAATATCTTGCAGAAACATAAGTACGCGAGGGATTAAACTTTATGCTTCTTTTACTGCAATTTTATTACAGAGATATTCTTTTATCTCTTCCCCTATTTACTAAGACTTATCTCATATAAATTTTATTTCTGTTAGATTTATTATTTTTTGGAAAGTATTTTAGTATGAACATATTTGCATATTCTACAGTTGAAACGTGATATACAGATTGTTTATTCAAATCTTGCACTGATAAGGAAATTTATTTCAAAACTTAGTTAGGATTTATGCATAACTTTTTTTTTTTAATTCTATTCCGTACTTTACAAGTTTTTTCACTCAAATAAACTAATACAAATGGCGCTAACATCGAAAACGAAAAATGACGTCTATCAATGAGAAACAATCCCACGGGCACCGCAAAAGTGGTTTAGGCTGTTAACTCTCCGTCCCCCCCCCCCGCACGCGCACGAAAACTTTGATTTTCCTACTTATAACTATGATATAATAATTTCTATTCATTTTGGACTGTTCTGACCAACCCCCCCCCCCCCCCCCCTTTAAAGGTGATTAATTGCTTCGCAAGTGCCTGGAATGAAGTTAGAAATCGTTTAAATTTTCTCAGATCTGCAAAAGGTGACTGAGTAGAAGCGTATTAGCGGTGAGAAGACATGACTTCCTTTCACGCCCATGTAATGTTTTTGATCAATATATTCAGAAAAACACCTCATTCGGGCGCGTCACTCAGATTATGCAATCTAAAAACATTTATAATTTTAACCAGTTTGCCGTGAACTAATGCAAAAAGAAAACTTTTTTCTGAGATAACGCTTCCCAATACTGATAATTAGTCGGTATTTGCAGATCAAATTTGTCACCAACTTGGCGATTAATGACAAAACTTGGCGATTAAAAGCTTGGCGATATATCGGCAAATGTTCACCAAGTTATAACATTACTTGAGTTTGCATTGAAATTAACAGACTTTCCACCAAAAGGTGTAAAAGACCCCTTTTGAAACATCCGAATGCAATCAAAAGGGGAAGTACACAACTAGACCACACTAGGGGTAGTCAACATACCATACTTCAACTTTCAATGTCACACCGTTTTTGAATTATGCAAGATACATACGCACATGCACATATATATATACAGACGTACATACGGACGTCACGAGAAAACTCGTAGTAATTATTTCGGGGGTTGTTGAAATGAATATAGTATATACTTCGATAAACCAACATCCCAATAGAACATGAAAACATGTCGACCTAAGCGGACGTCAACTTAATAATGCTCCATTATTTAAATTCCTAACGAGTTTCAGCATCACCTACTTACTGATGTTATCATTCACATTATGAAAACAAATTCCAGTAAATAAATTTTCTTTCCGTATTTTTTTTAAGTACATAATAAAATCACTAATTCTATTTGAATACCTGGTAAGGAATATCTACATAATTTCTGAAACGAGGTGAAAAAGTTCCTTGTTAGTCAAAATAGAACGTCCTGCTCACAACATGTGCAAAACATATCATGGTGCCTTCTTTCAGTAAAGGACTTCCATGGGTGCATTTATCCAACCCTTTAGAATTACACTACCACAGAGTGGTGGCTGACACTCTTAGATAAAAGATGGAATTCTCTAAAAGAGTATTCCAGAAAAGGATTGACTGACCAAGAGACTGCAGCGTAAAATTCTGAGAAGAGGTCAATATAAAAGAATGTTGGTAGCAAAAATTGGACAAGAATAGCAATTGGATGTCGACTTATAGAGGTTCCAGAAAATGTGTGTCAAGTTAGAGAAGTTTTCGCCCATTGAAATTAGCATTGGACCAACCATAAGAAAAATAAATGTCAAGTTACCGGGGTAGTCCGCATGTTGAATTACTGACCTTTCACTGTATTTTGGCCGTCCCTACGTTCTTAGGTTCATATGCATGTGCGGTCCCCCCCCCCCCGATTAGAAAAATACCTCAACATTCCTTCTGGGGTGCTCAAAATAGACATTTAGGCCGATATTTAAGTGAAATTGTATTCGTGAATACAATGCTTCGTCACTATGTAAACGGAAATAAAAACTGTGAGCTAAATACCGAATTACCAAATAATCATGTTTAAATCAGAAATAGCTTTTATTAATGAATTTTCATTATTAGTGCAAGACTTTATAAACACCCTGTAATACTTATATCTTTTTTTTTTTCGTAGTTCTTTGAAATCTGATTAAGATGTTATATCAATAAAAAAGTAATGAATGCGCAGTGTTAGTGTATTTATGGATGCATTTTTATTCAGAACTATTTGTATACAAGGTGAGTCCAAACTCTTGAGCAAAACTTTAAGGGATGTTAGAGGGAACGATAAGAAGCAAAATTCATATTGGAGCATATTGCAGCAAACGGAATGCTGTCGCACTACATCGAGACCACCCCAGAAACTGATAGATACAAAATAGGTCACAATTTTATTACATAAAGACAACTTTACACAACATTTTACTTTTTGAAAAAGGTTTACAGTGGTTGATAAAATTTGTGGCCTGCAGTTGGAAAACATGAGTCGTAATGACAAAAAAAAACTCACTGTCGTTATAACGAGTTTTAGACAAACTTTCATCGGTCGCTGCACCTTTCGTGCGACTCGCGTATTAGAGCTATGACAAGCCATAACTTTTAACAACTAATCTGAATATTTATTCAAAGCTTAAATGTTGTGTAAAATCGTCTTTGTGTGACCTGTTTTGTTCCATCAGTTGTCGGCTTTTTGTGCATGTAGTACGTCAGCATTGCGTTCGCCATGATATGTTCCTATATGATTCTTGCTTCTTATTGTTCTCTCTTACACCGATTAAAATTTTTGCCCAGGAATTTAGACTTACCCTGTGAAGCTTCGTTTGACACATAAGTTTAGAAAAAAAGGTTTTCTAATTACATTCATAGCAGTTATAACAAGTTGCTTTTCTAGTTTCTTATGGAGAATACGAACTAGTTTTATGGCTACGGAAATCGTATGAATTGCGTTTTAAATAAAATAAATGGAGTCTCATGAAAAAAGATTTGATTTCCTTACTTACTGCTCTGCTGTAAACCGTTGTTGTTGTTACGTGTGCCAGCTAGGCTGGCAATTTGGGGTGCGTTGCTTCACTTTTCCAACTGTATCGTAATTTGGTGTGAAGTCCGACTTTACATTTCACACATGCCATAAGGATCCGTTTATAGGGTAGGTAACCATTCACCACACATTCACACGAAGGAAGGACAAGGACAGGAGAGAGAAAGTACATCCATGCCCGAGCCGGGATTCAAACCCGGGACCTCTCCGTCGCAGTCAGACTCTTCTGACCACTAGACAGAGAGGGTGGCTCAGCTCTAAACTAAAACAGATAATTAACAATAATTTATCATCTTATTGACTACTTACTTATAATGCTCACCTGCAAGAAATATCCACCTATGCATGAAATACGTTCTTTAATTATTTATCAGTCAGTGACGTAAATTTGAATTATCTATGCGTAATAAATTTTTTTGCCTGTGTCACAAAAAAAAAGAAATCATTTACTTGTGTTCGTCTGTATATGTTACAAAGAACCAAAGCCATTAAATTTATATTAAGAATTTCGATTACTCCAATAGCAACTTTAGAACTTGAAGAGTTTAAAAAAGAAGAAAGCCACGACCTTTAATTAAGTGTTTTTAGTTTTCTTGAATGTTAATTAGCTGTATTGTTCACGGAAAAACTAAGTAGTTCTCTTTAAGTAAGGGGAGAAGAATAAAATTGAACTAATGTAAAAAGCCATTATATTTCTTGAGAAATGTACTTTATTAAATTAAATTGAAAACAATTGAGGAAGAAATTCCCATTTGAATTCATTGTTGCAGAGCATTATCTATCTCGCTTACATATTTCCATTAAAAATTCAATTTGTTTCCTGGTAATTGAAAGATAAAACAGGAAATGAAGGTATTCTTAAAAAAGTTGAACATGTTGAAAAATTATCTTAGCTTCATGAATATTTACAGTTTAATTCACTTTAAACAGAAAGCTAAAGTTTCGTAATCGAAAATGCATTTTTTTCCAAACTGGAACAAATTACCTTCAAAGTGATAAAACAGGTAGTTTTTAAAAGGTTCACATCATAGATACCATTCAATAAGTTACCGCACTACAGCCATTGCTAAGGCAGATTTTATGTGTGTAATATCGGTGTATGTCATGCATAGATACCATTCAATAAGTTACCGCACTATAGCCAGGGCTAAGGCAGAAATAATGTGCGTGTAATATCGGTGTATGTCATGCATAATACCATTCAATAAGTTACCGCACTATAGCCAGGGCTAAGGCAGAAATAATGTGTGTGTAATATCGGTGTATGTCATGCATAGATACCATTGTTTATTATTATTATTATTACTATTGTTATCAATATTATTATTATTAATATTAATATAATTGCCCTTTTAGTGACTAATTTAATATTGCTTTTTTGAATAATGGTATATTTACTGCTACTGCGAGAGCAACAAAAAGTTTTCTGTGCACTTTTAGCACACGTCATTACCTCTACGTAATTTGAGCAGCACGCTTTCAGCCCGCCTATTATTATTATTATTATTTATCTCAATATTCATTATTATATTTATATCAATGTTTTTATACCTATTTTTGCCCTTTAATTGAGAATGATTTACTGTTCCTCGAGTGAATAATGGTAGATTCACAGCCACTGCGAGAGCAACAAAAAATTAGCTGTGCACTTTTAGCACACGTCATTTATTTCTACGTAATTTAATCAGCACGCTTTCATTTTGCCTATTATTATTATTATTAATGCTATTTATCTTAATACACATATTTATGTTTATATTAATATTTTTATCACTATTTTTTCCCTTATAGTGAGAACAATTTAATGCTCCTCGAATGAATAATGGCAGATTCACAGATTCTGCGACAGCAACAAAAAGCTATCTATGCACTTTAAGCACGCGTCATTGCTTTTATATAATTTAAGGAACATGCTTTAGTATTGCCTACTATTATTATTATTATTATTGTAATTATTTTTTAGTTTTATATTGCTATATCTATTTACAGTATTATTACTATTATTACCTTTGTAATGACAATAATTTTATGTTCCTCGAGAAAATAATACTAGATTATCAGCCACTACGAGTGCAATTAAAAGTTAGCTATGCACTTTTAGCACACGTCATTACTTCTTCATAATTTAAACAGCACGCTTTTATTTAGCCTATTATTATTATCATTATTATTACTATCTATTATTATAACCATTAATCTTAATATTTATATTTATATTGATATTAATATTTTTATCACTATTTTTGCCCTTTAACGACCAGTAATTCTATTTTTCTCGAGTGAATCGTGCTATTTAATACTATTCACTCGAGCCAATGCTCACAGCCACTGCGATCACATCACTGAAAGAGCAACAAAAAGTTAGCTCTGCACTTTTAGCACGCGTTATTACTTCTACATAACGTAAGCAGCACGCTTTCATGTTGCTTATTATTATTATTATTATATATTACTATTTATCATTATATTCATATTTATATTAATATTTTTATCACTATTTTTTCCCTTTAAGAGAGAGTAACTCTATGTTCCACGAATGAATAATGGTAGATTCACAGCCACTGTGAGGGTAACAAAAAGTTAATTGTGCACTTTTAACACACCTTGTTGCTTTAACATGATTCAAACAACACGCTTTCGTTTAGTCCAACATAACAAGTTTTATTTTATGATTTAAAATTATTTTCATCCAGAGGACCATTATTTGTCGATTGCTTTATCTTATTGTAAGTAAGAAATAAACTATCATTATCAGTTAGATAATTATTGCAACAGTCTATTACGACGTAAGTAATATGTTGCTGTTTCAATGGCTGTAAAATGATTCTAATGCTAATTTCGCAGTCATTTTGACAGTGATGAGATATTTATTAGGTATCCTGCTATGTTATTTTGTCTGCATAATTTACTTGAATCGGCTTTACATTACACTTACTGATTGACTCACATTTAATTCACCATTACACTGCAAATCTTCAACACCTTTAGAGAACATTTTGAGCACTTACGCTTGCCCACTTTTTCAGCTTTGAAGCCAGGGACGGATTGGCTCGCCCGGTTCTCTCTCTCTCTCTGCGCCATCGACTGTTTGCCCTTTTTTTTTTTTTTTTTTTGCATCCTTGACAATGCGACTTCTTTTTACTTCCTTTTGCAAAAAAGGAAGTATTGTATTCGCAAAAAATTTTCACCCAAAAATCGGCCTTAATTTCCATTTTTCTCTCCCCCAAATAAATGTTGGTTTTTTTTTTTTTTTTTTTCAACCCGACCACACATAGATATGTGCCTAGGAACGTACAGACACCCGAAATATCCATTTTGACATTCCCCGAGTTAATTACAACGAGTTTTCTCGTGACGTCTGTATGTACGTATGTATGTGCGTATGTGTTTATGTATATCCTATAACTCAAGAACGGAATGTCCTAGAAAGTTGAATTTTGGTACGTAGACTCCTAGTGAAGTCTAGTTGTGCATCTTTTTTTTTTTTTGGGATGCTCCAAAGGGGGTCTTTTGCCCCTTTTTAGAGGGAAATCATGCGTAATTTCGATGTAAACTCAAGTGGTGTTATAATTTGGCGGACACTTAGTGATATATCGCCAGTCTTTTTGGTCGCCAAGTTTTTTCGCCAACTTGGCGATAAATTTGGTGGTTATTTTTTTTTAATTTTATTTATTATTTTTTTAAAATCTGGTTTCAATTTGGTCATTGCTGGTGATATTTAGAGAGTAAACTATTGAATCATATTGATACTGCCAACAATGAGAAAATGACAAGAAATTGAAGTAAAAGGAAGTCATGTGATGTACACATCAGCTCGTTTTTTTTCATTCTTCGAACTTGTTTGACTTTGTTTTTATTTTCCTTGCGCATCTTAGACCTGTAGGCCTTTAGTTTTTCTCCCACCCTCAAACCTATGCGACTTGGAGTTTGTTTTTGTTTTTTTTTCCTCTCTCTCTCCTCAACCTGTGCGATTTCAAGGTTTATTTTATTTTATTTATTTATTTATTTATTTTCGCCTTCAAAATTGTGCATCTTTTAGGATTCAAAGTTGGCGCTTTCAAGAAGAACCAGTCCGCCCCTGCCTATCTTATTAAGAATGAATAATAAATATGAAAAAAATAACTGGCGGAACGAAAAACATTTAAAAATAAGTACGTATGTTAAAAGTTTCATTTAACTACTAGTTACAAATTAAGGAAAACAAGTGTGAAAATCTTTCTAGATAAAAAACCACTGAGAAATATTTTTAGCACCTCTGCTACACTTCACTCATTGAAAATTTAAAATATGGTTCTAAAGCTTAGTCATAGGCTGCCACGCTTTGTTGTATTTTAAGTAAAAATGTAACATCGTGGAAAATAAAAAAAATTACTATTTTTAATATAACATTTTACTGCTTTGTCACATTTTAATGCGAAATGTCAAATATTTTCATAGTTAATAATCAAAACACTGTACATCGCTCTTTTTCCTGCCATTAACCATTACATTCTTAGGGAATTAATATTGTTTTGCAGAATTTATTTCTATAATAGTATTAACTGTTTTCGTATATTTCACTCATCTAAAATGAAGTTCATGTCTTAAAAAAACAAGTAGCATTTTAAGCCTTGAAATAAAATTTCGCTTTTCTCTCTGAACCTGCTCAATAAATATCACATTATAAAATAAGCCCCTAGTGTAGTATTTTGATTACTGTGCACTCTTAGATATTACTTTTTATCTGAATAACTACCGTCTACAAAAATATCTTCCTTTTTATTCAAATCAAACTAGCATTTTCAAAAAAAAAAATTATCTGGAAATAAATATTTTTTACATTTAGTATAAACTTTTCGAAAAATATTGATAAAGTGGTGTCGTATAAATCGATCCTGGTTGTCTCACTTGCTATCAAACGTAAGGAGTAGGTCTCTTCATATATATGATAAACGATACATCTCGGCATCTGCGTCACAGAAGAAGTTTCTATTCTTTTATTCATGGACCAAATTCCAGTTGCAAGTTCCATACGATGTTTCGTATTAAAACCGTGCAGTTAGAAAAGTTGCTTCATTCAGTAAAGTTTTACGCAACTGGTCAAAAGTGTGGTTGTTCCTGATTTATTTAGTTAATTATAAACGAACAACATATTTCAATGAGCGTTCCTGTATGTATGCAGAACATGCAGTGAAAATCGCTACTGTAAGGATTTTTTACAGAAATTTTGACTACGTAAATCTCACAAACAAAAAATGGTATTACCTACACATTTCCTGATACCAAGAAACATAATTATATTACAGGTTTAGTTTAAAATATTGTTTTTAAATTATTTTCCCTTAATTAGACTACACATAACAGGACTAGTTTAAAAAAAACTTTTATATTTAACAGAAATGTTGTCCAGGAACCTGACAGCAAACATTTTACATACGAGTCACTCCATTTCATATCAGGTAGACAGGAGGGGGAAATGTCATATGGCCAACAATATTTTTTTTTAATTACTGAAGTTGCATCTAAGAGGCATATGGAATATTGTAAAAGGATTTTGCATGATTTTCCTTTTCTTCAGTTACAGAGTTTTAAATTTCAGCACAAAGGCCATACTGAAAAAAACGGCGATAGAAGTTGGAAGCCTTTATATGGTTGTTTCATACATGTTTTACTGTGATCGTTTATGCATGCAGCCTAAGAAATCAAATTCGAAAATTCGAAAATTTTCAAAACCTAACGAATTTTGAAGTGAGATTACTGAAAAAAAACCCCTTTTTATTAAACCTAAACATTGACTCATTTGAACATTTTATAAGGTTTAGCAAGTGAATATGCATTAAATCTTATGTTTTTGCTCAGAAGAAGTTTATGGGTTTTTTAAAAGTGATCTTATAGGTCATGTCGTGCGTGTAAAATGAAATGTTTTTCTAATAATTTCATTAACTTAAATTCTGATTGATAATAGTTATAATAGTGTACTTTATCAGAAACAGTTAAAATTTTGATGACTTTTTATAATTTATATGCAACGAACCGCCTTTGATGATTCAGTTAACTTGTTTACTTGTACAATTCTGCCTAATCTTAGAAGAACTTTCTGCTATGAAAGCTACTCTATTTCTTATAACATCTTCAATTAATTACATCTTTCATCAAATGGTACAGTTTCTAATATTCTTTAATAAAAGGTGGCTTTTCTGCTTTAAAGTTAGTTTTTATGAATAAAAATAATCGTTCGAGATAGGATCCAAAAGTTCTGTGACAACGGTCACCAATGAAAAGCAAAGTCATGTAATTAAATCAAATAGTTTGAAATAGTTCTCCTCTTTCAGCTTGGATGGTTACTACTATGTAAAGTAATTAAGTTGCAAGTTGTAATTAAAAGAGAATTTTGAATTTAGAAAAAAAAAAAAAAACCTTTGTGGATCAAGCTACTTTTCAGCTGTTCTTTTCAGAGACGATATTCTTAGGATTTTGAATAATCAGTCATAAACGATATAAACTCATGAAACGTTTAATTTTCTCAAAATTGGTGTGATTTCCTGAAAAAAGAGAGTTTTAAAATTTATCTTAAAAAATAGATATATAATTTAAACTGCGAACACATAAACAAAAAAATCGAAAATAATCTTT
Source organism: Uloborus diversus (assembly GCF_026930045.1). Lineage (NCBI taxonomy): Eukaryota > Metazoa > Arthropoda > Arachnida > Araneae > Uloboridae > Uloborus > Uloborus diversus. The sequence continues at coordinate 135,107 of NW_026558467.1, read as the reverse complement.
CTTTTGAGGTGGTGGGGAAAAAATAGTTATTTATCAGTCCTGTACGTTACTTCTCAATTTCCTTTAAAAGAAGCTTTTAGCAGCGTTGAATTTAGTCCAACTTATTAAGGCGCTTTTCATAACTGATGCCACTCTTTTTTCAACAAATTTGACACTTACCGTTGTCACAAAGCGTCAATTTTTCTCTAACCCTCCCCTTGTCACATGTCGCAGTTTCTCCAAAAACATTTTATTATAAAAAAATATGTGATGTCACTCTTCTTGTCACACCTTCTCTCTTCCTTGTCGCAAACTGTCACAATATCTCGAATCCACTCTCCTCCGAAAACGTAGGATCATCTGTAAACGAACGCTTATGACAAGTAAGTGCTTTTTAAAATAACTGTTACTGAAGCATCTGGTATAAATAGTTGTCTGAACAGTAAAGGAACACTTAGGCACAATTTCATATTCAGAAAACATAATATTCTGAGAAGCTTGATCACTTGACACATGACATTTAAAATCTTTTATGGATGTGTGTAGTTATTGTGAAGAAACTGGGAGAAGTTTTATGGAGTTCCAGGAGTTTGTAGGAATTTAAAATCAAAGCGATGCAGCAACCTAGTAAATGAACAAGTCTAAACAAAAGGCAAACAAATTTTTTTCCGGAATTTCATTTTCTTTCCAGAATTTTATATAATGGTCGTCAGTTCAGTTTTCAAATCTCATTTTTAAAGAAAAGGTAAAGAACTCTTAATTTTCTATGTGATTTCCTGTAGTCAAACTACACTATATTTGGCTCTTCTCTGTAAGTTTCTCTGTAAAGTTTCTTAACAACCAAAAGATCGCATGCATATTGACTTTTGAAAACAAAAAGGTTTTTAGCAATAAATATTATCCATATCTCTCATCTTACTTTATTGCGAAAGACTAAAAACACTTTTAGATGTCAACAATAGCTAAGAATTAATTTTCATTTCAAAAGCTAGTTTAAAGAGAAGTTAAATTTTATTGATAGATGCCATTTGCAATAAGAGTAAATCCTCATTGATTTGACATGCTCATGATTTGAAGAAACTACAGTTATTTTAAATAACTGATATAATTTCCCTGACTCGTATTTTAGTTATACAGTATGTACAACTAAATAACTATCCTGATTAAGCAAGATTCGGCTTATTAGATCCGGATTAATGGGGATTAACCGTAACTACAAATATATTAAAGCGAATCGCATATTCGTCTATCTACCACTATGTCTATCATTTTATTGGAAGTATTTTGCTCTGCAGCTCACTAAAAGCGTCATTTTTACCTTCGCTGTACGTCGCTGTGCGTCTCAGGTGTTGTTTGCTAATAAGCTATACGTCAACACAGAAAAATATGTGCATAAGTAAATATATTCATAGTTTCTTTGTTGTTATTCTATTTTTTAATAAATCATTTTGCACCATTACGTTATTAGGGTATTTTTTTCCCTATTTTGAAAGGCTTCTATTGAAAAAAAACGTTGCTGGTGAAAGCACTTCCTGAATCTTGTTCAGCGGTTAAAAGCTTTTGATTGCAAAAATAAGCTGTATTTTTTGTACTGCGTAAAAGGTTTTCAATTTAAAGCTGTAATCTTAACGATTTCTAATGTTAGGAACGATATTTAAGTCGTTTGAAGAATGAAAAAACTGCAGAGCTATTTTAGAAATTTATGCTTTTCTAAAAGTATAATTCTAAAATTATAGTTCTATGTAACATTCATTTTTTACGAAAGCAAATAATCTCGAAAAAAAAAAAAAAGAATAGAAGATTTGTTATAAACCTTTAATGTTTTAGTATAAGCTCACTAATGTTTCAAAGATCTTTTTTTATAAGTTATTTCTTTACATTTTAACAATTTATAAAATTTTCCAAACATTAAATGCGTATTTTTTGCCATTTTTTCAGTTCAAAATTAAATGTCACATCGAATTGATGAATAATAAATAAATATGTTGTGCATGTAAGTAACAAACGTATTTGAAAATTAATAGGTTTTACGAAAAAAAAACGATGCATTTCTGTCCGTGAGCTAATCAAAATACATATTTTCCAAAAATTGATGCACACTATTTTGTACAAATCATGGTAAGTTGCTAAAAAAGCCGAAGCCAAGATTTTTTCGTGAAATGAAATTTAAAAAGCGGTATTGGAAGGACATTTTTGTCGTAAAAATGTGAACCCTAAACACATGATGAATGATAATCAAAAACAATTTTTGTTTTTCTCAATTTGTTACTGATTCCCTAAACACAAAAATAATGTAACTTTATTGGAAAATGACATCTGGAGAACATCTCTTATGTGACAAAAGTTACAAAGTAATTAGTCTCTTATTTCTGAAGAAATCCCTTAAAATGTTAATTTTTGAAAGTGTCCCAACACTTTTGGTCATATAGTGTATGAGTAATACAGTTTGTATAATGGTAGGTACTTGAACATCTCGTAGTGTTTTAACGTAAAAAAAAATTCATTTTTACATTTTATCTCCAGTTACTATCTAGCTAACTAAAGGGGCTTTTTGAAACAAAACCCCGTTTCCCTAATGTTTGGAAATATTTCTTTTAAAAACATTTTTGTTTGTGACTTTTTTCTTAAATACATATGCGGCAAGGAGAAGCAAAGGCATGTAAGTACCAACATTAGAAATTTTGCGATAACCAGTACAAACGAAAGGTGGTGAACCTGTCCTTTGTTTTAGGGCAATAATCTTGTTGCTGCTATATAGAATGATTTAGAAAAATATTTCAATGAAAACCTACATAGCACCGCAAATTACTCAAACTTGAAAATATAAACTCACATCCCTTTGCTTATCACTGCCTAAGATGCTCTTGTTGTTTTGTTGAAGTGACGTTTCCGATTCCAACCACTCGTGGTTTGTTTACTACCTTGAGGGTCCTGTTTTTCTCATTCACTTTACCGTTAGTTCGGACTTCGGGAATCATCTTTTCTTTTATGCGCTGAAGAAGAGAATTGTTTTTGATCTCCACGAAACAGCTGTTAGCTGATTTTTAACTCCTTTCAATGATTTTGCTTGTAGCTGTACGCGTGGACTTATTTTACTCATTTCTTAGCAGTGTCTGCAGTGATAAATCAATTTATTTCTCTATTTTTTTATTTTGAAGGTTATCCTCGTTGTGACAAATTTTTTACTCAGTCAAAACTTAAACTTTTGTAGAAAATGTTAACTTCAGCATTTATAGTACAATGACATTTTTTTTATATTTGCTACCCTATAATAAAATGTGATAATTATTTAAAATACATTAGTCATGCAAGGTAACTTTGAGCAATACCGGCAAACTTTAATTCATTTTCTAATACATATGTTCTAGTTGCAAAACGCCCGAAGCAGCACTCACCCGAAAAGGCTAAAAAAAAAATTCTACTCTTGATTTTACAAGAAGAAAAGTTTGCAATATTGCTCACAGCTCATTGAATCATTCAATAAAGCTGCAATTATTGCTTGAGAGCTTTTTTTGATGTTACTTTAAGTGTTCTAATAAAACTATAAATTGTGATATTCCATTCAAGCAATTTTTGAAGTTATCGAAATTGCTCTTCCGACATTGTTAATTGTAATACACTATACAAATTATTTTTGAAAGTTTTGAAAATACTTTTTTGACATTGGGAATAGTAATATTCTGTGTAAACTATTTTTTGAAGTTATTGAAAGTGCTATTTCGACATTGTTAATCGTAATATCTTATACAAACTATTTTTGAAGTTATTGAAAATACTTTTCCGACATTGAAAATTGCAATATTATACGTAAACTATTTTTTGAAGTTAATTAAAATGTTTTTTCTGGCATTTTAAATTACAATATTCTCTGCGCGCTATTTTTGAAGTTATTGAAAGTGCTCTTCCGACACTGGGAATTGTAATATTATATGCAAACTTTTTTTGAAGTTAATTCTAGTGCTTTTCCGACATGGTAAATTGTAATATTTTATGCAAACTATTTTTGTAATTATTGAAAGTACTCTTTCCGCGTTACAAATTGTAATATTCTATGCAAACTGTTTTTAAGTTGTTAAAAGTACTCTTCCGGCAATAAATTATAATAATCTCTTTAAGCTGCTTTTGTGAGTTTTTGAAAATACGCTTCCAATGTTGTAAATTGTAACGTTCTATGCAATATTACAAATGACATAAATCTTGGTATCCTGTGAAGTACATTGACAGAGTTTTTAAATACGTCAAAATATTTTTTGCTAAATTTAAACGTGCACTACTTTTATTAAAAAAATTTAAGTTTCTTCTGTTTTACACCAACAAATATATCAAAACCAGTAAAATATAAGTGTTGCAGTTTAAAATGGAGATAAAATGGCTCAAACTTACCCTCTATGAGCACAAAATATTTAAAGCTTGAGAAAACGTATGAAAATGATATTACACACGCTGTTTCGTAAGAAATGCATAATTAATAATTTTTCACGTCTTCTGTCAGGGGCTTTTGTAATGCGTTGCGTTTTTTAGTGAAAGGGCGTTGCCGAATGTTAGTGAAACGAATGTTAAGCAGCTGAAACGATCAATAGAAACTCAGTTGAAGAAAAGAAAATGTGGAAATATGTCAGTATAATATACATATTTAATGTCATGAATGTATAAATATCCACTTTCTTCGGTGACATTTTAATGGCTACTGGATCCCTCCCCCCTCCTCCCAAATTATTCATGTGTTATAAAAGACTTCTGATTTAAGGTTATAATCAGCAAGATTTTTTTAATTTATTATTTTTCATTGTACTATGTTTTGTGTTAATGTATGTTTACTTATTATTTTACATTGCAATAATCACTCTTTTCTGTTCTTTCGTGTAAGCATCGTTTTTATCTGTTTGGGGCAGTATTTTCATATTCTAAAGAAACTAGAAATTAATTTTTGCAATTCAAACTTTAAAAAAAAGCTATGAATTTTAAAAACTTTTTTAAAACTTTTGATAAAAAATTTAACAGAATGCGGATTAAAAATATGCAGAATTCTAAAGAAATATGTGAAATAATTTAATTTTCAAAAATTGAGAATGATGTTTTTAATAAGACGTTCTTTTTTCGTTAATGATATTATCAGCTATTTATTTTTGTTCTAGAAAATGAGTAGCGGAATGTGGGGCAAAGTAAAATACCGCGGCAAAACTAAATGGTATTTTTTAAACAGTACCTCGGGCAGTATTTTAACTATTATTAAGTATGTAGCAATTGATTCCTGTTAAAAATAAATAAATAAATCCCTCTAAAAATCGTGGTATGTGACGATGCAGCTCGCTTTTAAAAATTTATTCTCATTATTGTAATATACTGTAGCACATCAAAATAATTTTGATTGTTGTAAAATTATAAGGTTTTTGTTATTAAGGTTTCTAATTTTAATAGAGTTTTATTAATGTCCAGTGATGTATTTATTTTTTGATTACTGGGCCTGTTCTGGTTTTAAATGCTTAAAATACTATTTGCATTCGGAGCAAAGTGAGTGGAGAAAAGTAAAACCGTTTATTTCTTTACTGTATTAAATTATTTAATGCATCATTTGCGCGCAATAATTCATATAAATTCATTCAAATCATTTAATTATTTACTCACTTATTCATTCATTTATCATTTTATTCAAATCATTATTTAATTAATAAGTTCAGTTAATGTTTTATTATTTTGTTTATTTACTTATTCATTTTTTCATTCATTATAAGAATTAATCGAACCGAAAATAATTCATTAGAAAAATATTTTAATTATTACTTTGCCCTACGTGTGGGACAAAGTAGAAATTTTTCAATTTGTTATTATTCCTTTTTTAAGGTTTAAATTAATGCTAAAAATATTTAAAAGAAATTCTTTTAATACAAGTTTTATTTAAAAGGCAATATTATCTTTTCATGTAACGTATATTTCTAAACAAACTTCCTTTTTTTCTAATTTACATAGATGTACGTTATCTTAACTATTTCACTCAATCGCGCACTCCTTCGGTTCTTTTTTTTTTAATGAATTTATTCTTCTTCCTGTTTTTCATCTCATTTTTTGTAGATTAACTTGAGCCGAGTTTCTTTAAAAAACGGTTAGACATAGGTATTTGAAAAAAGAGAGCTACAATCTTGGGAACTAAATGCTTACTAGAAGTGGTCAAACAATTTTAAATTTAACCTTAATCATTTCTGGATAAATATTCTGCTGGTTTAACAGTTTACTCATGAGCAGAAAACCATAAGGGGCTTTAATGTCTTCTGATGATACAAATCATACTTTAACTTTTATTTTAGTCAAGCAGATATGTGGCAAACATTAGAAAGCGAACAGATAACTGTTGGGAAATGTGTATTAACCAGATATGGTGTGAAAGATTTTTATTTTCAAATTTATTCATTTGTGAATCCTGATGATTTACCAGTTGACGCATGGACAGAAAATCATGATAATGTGCTTGTTTTGCTTCAGATGATATGAAAAAATAATTGGAGTGTAAACTTAGGAAAAAATTAAAGGTAGAAAAAGTTTAGTAAAAAAACAACTGACATTAATCTACAAAAAGGTACATCTTGAGTGCATAAGTTGCCTTTAATACCTATCTAGCCAAAATTACGGCTCAAGATATGAGAAACAATTTTACATCCATCTGCACTACATGACCAAAAGTATCGGGACAATTTCAAAAACTCACAATTTTAAGAAGTTCTCTAGAAATAAGAGAATATTGCTTTGTGACCTTTGTCCCATATGAGATATGCTCCAGCTGTCAATTTGCAATAAAAGTTACATCACACGCGTGTTTTGGAGCTCAGTAACAAATTGAGGAAAAAAATGTTCTTTGATCATTATTCATCGTAAATAGCTGCGAATAAGCTCTAAATTTCAGAAAATAGTCAGCCCACTATGTTCAATGACTTTACATACTTTTGAGAAAGTATCGCTGATATTAACGAAAATATGAGCATTTCTTCCAAAACAACGAATTTTATTTGAAGTTTTTTGGCTCATAATACGCAACGTTTTCCATTAAGACTAACCAAACTTTCAGAAAACTTGACAGCATACAGGAGAAGCATCCCAGACAACCACAATTGTCTCTTAGACATCCAAAAAGGTCCATGGCATATCCAAATATCCATTGGATTTGCCACACAGCTGATGGATATCCATATCTGGTTATGTCTATGGATATGGATTTCTGATATATCTTCAAGACATCCAAACGGTTACATGTTTTGGATGTGGATATTCGGATAGCTTATGGATATCCAGATTTTGGATATGGATTTTCGCAAGTCGTCTAGCTATCCAGATTTCTACATGTTTTAGATATAGATATTTGGATAGCTTGTGGATGACTGTTCAATAACCTGAATGTTTAAAATAAATATCCATCGAAGTCTCATTTATGGATATCTGCTAGATATTTGACTGTTGGATATTACTTCATTTGTTTATATTCAGGTCTCTGCGGCAAAATTCTTTTAATTTAAAGTTTTGTTGATGTGAGGTGAGTTTTTTTTTTAAATTCATTTCTTTTTAAAGTGTGGTGAACTGAGAAAACTAACACTTCTTCTAAACTTCATTGTTTATCAACAAAATCGCTATCGCGATACGGCGTGAGTTTGGTGGATAACAATTTTGTACTGGATACTTTTCTTTGCTGTAACTACATTAATTAATGTAGATGTTCTTTTCTTAGATAAGTGTTTTAGATGCTGCTGATTTTTTGTGTTTTTCAAATTTTAGAACATTTGTTGGTCAGCAAAAGGTAAGTGTTTGTATGTTACCTACCGCTTTTCCGTTTGATTTGAATGTCGGCCATTGCTACTTTGTTTGCTGTTTTAAAAATTTAGTGGAGTATTAAACTGTTTTGACGTTTTACTTTTCTTTATTGGTATGTTTCTTTGTTTCTGGTAAATGTATTTTTTTTACTCAATGATAATTTTTTCACTAATGAAGAGTTAAGTTCACAGGTACCCTAACTTTGATTTCTGTTCGTGTATGTTCGATCTGCATTTCTTCCACAATGTTAACTTTTCATTTTTTTAAATATAAAAATCTGTCTTGCAAGTAGACTAGGTTATTATTAACTTAGATTTCTTTGCATGTGTTGTGTTACTTTGCTGAAAGAATTAAAACTCTGAAGTTGTTTTGTGGAAATGTTTAAAGCTTATTTTCTAGAAATTTTTATGTTTATGAATGTTCAGTTTAACCATTCAATTTAAGCATGCATTCCCCCAAAACATCTATCCAGTTTGTTAATTTTTTCAATTGCACATTGCTTGAATATGTGTTTGCATTATAAAGATAAAGATTGCATTTTAGTCTTTCCCCTTGTTGTCGGATGGCACAAAAAGGTCCAATGTTGGGTTTATTATTTGCATTCATGTTTTAGCACCTCATCGTTTACATTAGCAAGATGTACACTACTATTAATATTATTTCTCCCTAAAAGCTATGAAATCTCAATACACTGGAATTTTGGTTTTACCAATGCATTCCAAGTGTCCCCCTTACTCCTCCTCAATAATAAGTATTTTTTGGCATGATTTTTTTTCAATTTCACGATTGTTTTATTTAAATTCAAATGGTATTATATTTGCTTGAAAACTCAGACCACTGTTGACTAAAAAGTGGTTGCGTTTAAAAATGCCAGGTTAATGAGAATGCATATGTAAAGTTTTTCTCCCAGGTGTTTTCGTCCTGCCAAAATGTAGATGAGTTTTCTGAATTTGACGGGGTTATTAAGTATCAAGTTTTTGGAAATCCACCATATTAAAATTAGCGTAATGTTTTATAAGTCTCTGAATGCTGTAAATTTTGCAACAATTAAATATGAATCCAAGTTAGCCAACTATTACTCATAAAAGTCTGGCTTCAAAATTCACATTGTATGTATTTCATGTGTAGTTTTCACTAGTGCCGTAACAAGTAACTCGTAGTTCGAGTTCAGATATCAACCTTGTTGACATACACTTTACCGAGCACTTAGAATGACACTAATACTCATAATATAATATACAAATTATTCTTGTTCAAATATTTCATTATTTTATTGTATGAAAGAGAAAATAGAGAATGAGAAACATCCGGAGAGGAACATTTAACAGCGACTACCTAATAAAATTGACATAGTTTTTTTTATGTTCCTTCTTTGTCAAGCCAGTTTTTTTTTAAATTGCAGTATCCTGTGTTTGTCAAGTATGTAAATATATAATTCATAAATTGTTATGAAAAACAAGATAGCAAATATTTATTTCTTTATTTTAGCAGAAGAAAAAAACCAAGCGGAAAAATTACTGAGAAAAACATTCAGGAGGAACTATTTAAATTAAATGTAGTTTCTCTTTTATATTTGTTTTCTGTGTTTTCGACATCTTTTAAAATTATATTCTTTAACGTTCAAACATATAAGGTAAGTATATCTTATAATTTAATAATTCCAAATGTGAAAACACATGCTTTATGCAGCATCAGTTCATTATTTTTGCAATTTTCTCATTTTTTGAATTAAAAAGTTTTCTTGGCTGTTTTTCAGAACAAAAATTTAAAAAAGGAGATGTTTAATTCAAATATTTTGCAGCAGTTTGGACTTTTTGGTGAAAAGATCTTCACGCTAGTTACATCTGCAATTGTGGTTATGGCTGCAATTTTCTTGAGTATTGTATACTTGACTGCAAGCTTACTTGACAATGGAGAAATAAGATGAGACCAAATGAAGGAAATAGTTTATTGCGTCTTTTCCGATATTCGGGTGAAATTATGCTCTACCGTTTAAAAATCAGATTTGTTCGTTAAACCCATGCATACTACCTTTTTTAGTAATAATTTCTGTCAATCTTTAAATATTTTCAATTTTACGAGCAAAGCAGCGAGAAACATTAAAACCATTTGAATCAAACACGCCAGCCAGTAGCAGCTCATACACAGGTGGTGATCTCCTCTTATTCGTGAAGCAGGTAAGGTGAGGAAGCTAATAAGTGTGACGTTTTATCTGTTAACTCGGTTTTTCTTCTGTGTGTGGTGATGATGTCACTGTCCACTTAAGTTGCAGACAAGTATTGTTCCAAATGTCATGATGTTATTGTAATTGGAATTCTAAATTTTTTGCATTAAATTCTAAGTATTTTTTCCTGCTGTAACATGTATTAACAAAGTTCCAGATTGCATTGCCAAAATAAGTACTTTTATAAATTGGTTTTCTCCCAGTATTAATCAAAATTAGGGCAACATGTTCTGCCATGAAAGTTGTGGTTAAATATTAGTTGCGGCACATCAAAACCTGACTAGATAAAATCAAATAAATAATAATAATAAACCTGAATTTTCGACATCTTGAATTAAAATGAAGCTTTTTGCAATCATGAGTGTGCATGTGCTGGTACGTGTGTAGGTTTACGTTTTGTGTAGGTATGTGTATGTGTAAAGATATGCGAATGTTTGAAGGCGTGTGTATGTGTAAAGACGTGTGTATGTTTGAAGGCGTGTGGGTAAGATACAGAAGCAACCGCACAGCAGGATTCTGGTGGTCAGTGCTGCTGATGGAGACCGTGCTTCCTGGAGAAGCAGGACCTGAGCCAGTCAACAGTGTTGCTTCCGAGGCTCCTTTCCAAAAATCAAAGGACTAACATCATTCACCGGTGAAGTGAAAACAAGAAGCAATTCGTGATTGCTGAAAACAAACATAGATGTTTTGTCCCTGTCAAATTTTCATGCATTTGTGATGTTTTGTTTGTATGCATTTTTTAAAATGTTAGCCAATAAAAATATTTTACATTAATTTTGATGACATTAAAGCTTTTTTCACTACGTAGAATTTAGTTTTAAAAAGTAGAGATTGCTGTGTGTAACTCATGTAAAGGAAGGAGCATATAAAGGTAGGTCATTCTGCCTAAGAATATCAAAATTTTATTGAAGTTCAGTTTCCAGATTTGAATTTTGACATCTTTTAAGAGATATGAAACAAAATAAATATTTTCATATTTGTCTATTATTTTTTTTAGATTATACATGCATTAATCACAATGCATCATAATATTTTAGTGTGATAGTTAATTTTTTTTGAACACTTATCAAATAAACTAAACTTTATTAAGTATAATGCATTGTGTGAAATCCTTCTAATTATAAATTATATTTGAGCCACGAGTTTCTAATAATATATTATTAGATGTAAAATTTCAAATTGGTTGCAAATAAAGTGAATTACTAGTTGACTAAAAATATTTTTTTGTGTGTGTATGGGGGGGGGAGGTTGCATATTCATTAGTAAAGCTACTTTAAATTTCCAAGCATAATTTAAAAGATTTAATCAAATACAATTAATGACAAGGTTTATAAAATATATAAAATTGCAGTAAGGAGGTTATTGCTTAGAGTTAGCAATTATGATTTTATCAAAATAAAGTAAAATATAAGTGCACATTTTAAATTTGACATTAGACAAATATTTTATTTGACAAATATTTTAAATGAGTAAAAGTGAAAATATATAAATTTTAATAATCTCTATGTTTTTTTTTAATGATTTAGTATTTAAAATTTTAAGGATGCATTTTATGTCCAGATTTATTTTGCTTATAGGCTTAGTATGCAAAGTAAACAACATGGATATTCTAGATATCTATAAACTATTTAAATAGCTATCTCCCATGGCTATCTAATCCACGTAATTGACATAAAACGCATATCTCATGGATATCTATCGCAAATCCATAACAAAAATTGGAGATCATATCATATCCAAGAGAGATCCAAATATCCAGACCTCCCTGGGATGTCTTTAAAGTGCAACCTTTCTGACTTCTGGTGGATATGGACTTGGATATGTAGACCAGGCATGGATATCTAGTGGATTTGGTGATGTCTACTTGCTTTATCCAATGGATCTCTTATAGATGGCTTTTAGATTTGGTTGGTTGTTTGGGATAATACTAAACTTTGAAGTTAAAGTATTGAAAATTTGATCAAATATGGACATTTAAAACAATTGATTTCTCACTGCGCATGCGCGGAAGATAACAATTTATAACTTTCACAGTCTAAAGCCCAACTAGATTCTTCAAAGCATAATAAGTTCCAGTTTAATGTGTTAAAAATTAAGAAAGTTATCAGCGATCAAATGAGTCGAATTTCAACTATTCTTGGATAGGCGACGAGTCGTGAGGGGTCGTTCGCAAATAATCTATTTGCATCGTGAATTACAATGAAAGATTTCAAGCAAATGTTGCAAACTTGCGAAAGACAGCTCATGACATTTCGTCTATCCAAGAATTGTCGAAGTTCTACTCATTTAATCGACAATAACTTTCTGAAGTTTTAAGATATTAAACTGGAATTTTATTATGACTTAAAGAATTTAGTTGTATTTTATATTGTGAAATTTATAAATTATTATCTTTCGTAGTGAAAAATTAATTGCTTCAAATGTCCATATTTTATCTAATTTTCAGCATTTTAACTTCAAATTTTAGTATTACGTTTCTCTTGTAAACTGTCAATTTTTCTAAAAGTTTGGTAAGCTTTGATGAAAAGCGTTGTGTGTTAGGAACCCAAACTCTTCAAATAAAATTCGTAGTTTTGATAGAAAAGCTCATATGAGTCATTTCTCCATTCCAGCTATTTCTGTATAAAAGCTGTAAAAAAAAAAAAAAACAGTAGAAGGGTCATTTTCCAGAAATGTAAGTTTTGAACGCAAATATTTTTCATTTTCAAAACCTTTTGTTTTCTTTTTTTTTTCATTCTTACATGAAAGTGTTTCCTACTAGAAGTACCGTAAACAATGGCCCACCTAAGTTCCAATTATTTCACTCATAAGTAAAAAAAAAAATGTCTTGTTCACGGAAATAAAAAATAAGAAAAAAAATTAATATTTAAGAATCGAGGCCAATTTAATAGCTAAGTGGTAATTTTGTTAATTGTACAAACAATCAGCTATTTTAATGATTAGTGGGAATATAATATTAAGCTCCCTTAATTAAAGTACGGCTTAATTAGTAGTTTCAAACGTAGTCTAAAAGATAGTATTTAGTAAATTTGAGGATATAATGGCAATTTATAATTTTCTTAGAATGCCTATTATTGATGTATTTTCCAACCATCAGTTATTTTCACCTCAAAAACAATGACATTGATGAGGTCTGGCACGGAAGTGAGGATTTTTCCATTAATATAGGCTTAATAGATACATTTTTCATGGAAATATTTTTTCTTCGTTAATCTGCACACGTTAAGCATATAAAATCATGTTTACTTCTTTTTTTACTTTAATTTACATCGCTGAAATTTAAGTTCACGGAGGTGAGAAGTCATAATAACCACACTAAGTTTTTAAAGAAAAATGTATCTTCTTCTTTTTCGACAAAAATCTCGCAACTTCAACTATGACGGAAAATAAGCGAGGGGGCTCTCTTGTATCATGGAAAATAAAATTTGATGTCATTACTGCCACGTGTTAATGAGGAATGTCATTTTGTGTTTAGGTAACGGAGGTGAGAATTTATTGTGACATGGCTCCTTGTAATTCTAAAACGAACTAAAACAAAATATTAAAAAATGACATTTTCTTAAACGATTAGTATTTGAGACACCTGGGAAAGGAACAATAAATAAATAAGTATACACGTTTAATTAAATAAGTTATTAAGCAACATAAACAGTCACACAAGGTGTACGACATGCCACAGAGGTGAGAATTCATATGTTGTGAACAAAAAATATACTAAAATTAAGAGTATTATTAAAATATTGTTGGCAGGTTTAAATATTTATAGTTTTGATGAAATTAAAAATCATTTATAAATGGATTGTTCCTTAAAGTTTTTACTGTAAAAGGCGTGTGACAGAAAAATTACGCTTTTTGAAAAATGACCCATATCTTCGTGAATATCAGTGATACTTTCTCGAAAGTATGTAAAATGATTGTACATAGTCAGCTTACTAATTTCTGAAACTTACAGCTCATTCTCAGTTCTTTAAGATGAATGATGATCAAAAATCATTTCTGTTTTCCTCAATTTGTTAATGATCCCCTAAACGCAAGATTAATGCAACTTTTATTGGAAAAGGACAGCTGGAGCATACTTTTTTACGTGACAAAGGTTAAAAAGCAAATGGTCTTTTATTTCTTGAGAAATCCTTAAAAATGTGAATTTTTGAAAGGGTCCCAATATTTTTGGCCATATAGTGAACATGCCACCCATAAACATCACAGTTAACTCCAACAATCATTTGTGATCTCCTCATTGTTTTCTTTACACTTACACTTTTCAAGAAATCCAAGAATGGTTCAATGGAGATTTTAGTGATGAGGCACTTATTTGAAAACTAGTTATTTAAATAATATTGTTGTATTTTTTGCCCTGTTCTTAAAATCTTCTGCAAGGTGTTTAATCTTCAGTTATCAGTGAGCTGAATCATCCTCTCAAAACTCTCAAAAATGTGATGATAGCAAGGAAAGAACAAACAATTACTGTTGATTTTTTTCTAGGTTTACGCAGGCAGTTTACAAGACAGTGTTCATTTCTGTCATATAAAAATTGAGCGTTTGAATTTTATCCATTATACTCTAGCTTTTCACTGCTTGGACACAAACAAGGTTGTTCTTCTTCACAAGACGTTAGGATCTTAGAAAATCTGAAAGATTGTTCTTTGCCTCGAAAAGTTACTGATTCTGCAAGTCTATCAGTGTTTTCAATATCTCTGTATGCGAAAAGTAATTTTCCATCGGAGTGTAAAACAATTTTCGAACAAATGTTATGGTTAATTCTTTGCTAAACTTTGGCTGCTAATATTTTTTTTAGGAATTCTTAATACCTTTAAACAGCTTCTTCATGCATCGAGCAATGGGTCAATCGCTCTGCCCGCAGTCAATAACAAATTAAGCAGTCGACATAGTAACGCTTGTAATAGTCTGACTCTGATAAGGTGACTTCCGATTTGGTAATGATTAAAATGATTGCATTTTTCGAAAAAGCGGTGTGGCAAGACGGTTTTCTATGACAATTTAATTATTAAATTTAATTTTTATCTAACATAATAGAGTACAATGCAATACAATGCAGTGCAATGCAATGCAATGCAATAAAATACAATACATATTTAAAGAAGCATTTTAAGTTTAAAATTTAAACTTTCTTCTTTTTCTTTCTTTTTTAAAACATACGTTTATACATCTAGTTTGGTAACTAATATACAACTTTAAAATTGGCAACTTATTTTCAGTCAAATATAACAGCGTTTTAGGAAAATAATATTTCATGTAGCGAAACAATAGCAAGTGAATTTAAATTTTTATTTCACTCCTATTTCAATGAAATAGTATTAAAACGCATAGTGAAAAATATATTTTAAATAAAGTTACAATGCAAATACATTTCCTAAATTTCATTGTATTTAAGCAAATGCGATTTCATTTCCCAATTCTCAAATGATTATAGGCGTTACGTTCATTATTCATCTAATTGCCAGTCACAGTTAAGCATAATTGCGACTGGTACGTAGTCAGCGCGAATTCCATTGATCGATTCCTGTTGCACAGAAAAAAGATGCTTTCATTCGTTTCAAGCAGACCTGAACTTTGTTGGAAGTTACAGTTTGATTTATTAAATTTAGTTTACAGATAATGCAGCCACATGATGAACTTTGATTTTTGTATTTGAAACAATTAAATATAGAAATTTTTAAAAGACACCGTTACAAACGTTTTTGTTCCACATGGTAAAATTTAAAACTTGTGGATTTAGAAGAAAAATTCATTGCCCAAAAGTGTTCAGTCACAAATTCAGCTTAAAAAAAAAAGTTACCCTCGACAGCTCGCATTTAATGTTTTTAAACATATCCCATTAACAAAAAGATTTTTTTCTATTTACATTGGGAATTTCAATTTCTTATTGCATTACAATTGTGACGTATGATTATCCTACATGCAGAATGAATGAGGGTTTGATAGCATAAAATTAAGATCTAACCTGAATACTTCAATTAGTTTAAAATTGGCAAGAAAACGGTTGCAGTCAAGTGGTCGTAACAAAATCATTTGTTTAGTTCACAAAAAAGCAAATAATGTTTAAATTGTAGTAATAACGAACGAAATATTTTAATTACGCGTTTGGCAACAAGTTTGTACAATTTCAACTGCGTTTTTGAGTTCCCTTTTGGTAAAGCGAATATTCTGTTTGATGTTTGTGTTAAATTCGATAAAATTGGTTTAAAAAAAGGTTTTTTTCAGAACTAAAAAGTGAAAAATTTTACTTTAGTCGGGAAAACTTCTATATTATATATTTTGATTTTTGTCTGTTTTTTTTCCCTTGCGTTTATTTAAAACATGAATGAATTTTTAACGCAGGCAATATGCTCTGCCCATACATAGAGTAAAGTAATAATTTTACACTTTTATTTGTAGTTAAAAAAAATACTGCCAAAAATGAAAAAAAAAAATGATTCATTCATTTTGAAAAAAATGTGCGTTTTCTTAACTATTTCACTTCACCTAACATGCCCCAACTGTCTGCTTAAAAATTCAATCGGTTCAGTAACATTTTTTTCAATAAATAGAAAGGGCAGCATTGAAACACAACTATTGCAAAAAAAAAATAATAATAATAACAAAATGGTTTAAAAATCATCGAACAATAACAAATCTGGCCTGTGCGACATTCTTACTTTATAGAAACTATTCTCTCAGAGGCACTCAAGATATGAACTTCAGTTTATAAGCTTCAAACAAATAATAAGTCTAAAATGTGTTACATACCATTTATACGTTGCGTCTATACTGAAAAATACATTGCATTTACTTATGCATGTTAATTACGAAAAGATTTCTATATCTCAGCATCTATACCAATTCTTGATTTGAAACATATTCGCTATGTTAATTAATCGTTATTCATTAAATGAGACGCTATTTCGGAATATTTTAATTACATAAAGCGGAAGAATTTGACATTAAGATTAATTACTAGAAATAACTTTCTACCACTCAAGTATGCATTCGAAAACGCTTTTAATGCGTACAGGAAATGAACTATCCTCTGAGAAATATACTAAACATTAATCAACCACAAAAGTGCTATGCACTAAAAATCACTGGCCGTGAAGAAACCAGCAGTTTATGCTTTACTTTGCTTTCTCATTTACGTTTATGCGAAATTATTAATTCATATACATCCTAATACAAAGTCAGAAAACATCGTGAGCGAAAGGCGTAACAAAAAACAATTTTGCACAAAGTGCTGAAAATGGAACTTGAATGTCCGCATGGATTTTCTTCCTTGAAATATTTCCTTAATTACTTTGACAGTTTCCTTTAAGAGTAAGTAAAAGAGTCTTTCTAAGCTCTTCTTCATGTAGTTAGAGTAAATAGTTTTTCGAAAATGGCTTAAGATAAGTAAATTTTTTCTCATTATTTGACACAAGCTAATATGCATTTTTTTTTTGTTTCATCTTTTTTACAAGCTCAAAAGACTATGTAAGAAAGCTACTTTGCAGTTTTAAGGTGTAAATAATTTGGTAATTTTATTCCAAAATGGTGCTTTTAGTAGTTAAAATACGTGCATTAAAATAGTGATGTTTCTTAAGCAACATATAGAAACACGTCTTTTGAGAAAATAAAATATGAAAAATCGTTAGGCACTCCAGTTATGGCCATTAAAGTAATTTAATTTATTGAAAAGTAGAAATGTCAATTAATCAAGATAAATTTGCAAGTTGTTAAAGTTTTCGGGACCAGCGAAGTTGAAAGCTAATGCGGGCTACATAAATGGATTTTTTTGATAAAAAAATTGTTTTTAGCTCTATTTTTTTCTTTAAGAAGCATGGTTAGAAAAAGCTCTGATTTCTTATTTAAAAACTATATTTAAAAAATAGCTAAATTTAAAAAACGTGCAAACTATTCAAACTCTTGAAAAATACAAATTTGGAAAAAAACTGTAGAAATGTTAGTTTTATAATTTAATCAGTGGATTACACATTACCCCACGAAAATAAATCTCTAAAACATATAGAGGCAAAAACTTGGAAGACAACTCGAAAATTTCATTGTTAGTTTTTGATATAACAGGTTGGACTTATTTATAAAGTCGGTACAACCAAACATATATAGAGTACACAACTTGCTTACGCGTCGTTTGCTAGTGTGACCTTAATACCTTAACATAGGCTGAAAAAATTAAAGTTTTTTAAAATGCCTGATTATTTAACAAAAATTAAGGAAACAATTAATCGCTCAACTTTGCAGTGAAGTCAAATCAGTTTTAAAACGGGTGTATTTCAGACAAAACTGTTAAAGCACTTATTTTTGCGAGTCGTAATGTTTGCGAAAATGAAGATGTCTGGGATTTCGCGAACTGAAAATTTTGCGAATTTTATGTGAACAGAACCGGAAGTTGAAAAATCCGCCACGAAAAAAATGTTGCGAAAAAGTGAAATTTTTGCAATTGCTACGAGCTCTAGAAAATAAATACCTATAAATATCCTACTACAGAATTTCATCTGTAGGTTATAAATGGAAGGTCTCTAAAAGATGCTGCATGGGACGCAACGCTTCAACGATAAGGGATTAATTTTAATACTTATCCAATGCAAATTGCAGAAAACAAGGAGAAATACGTAATTTAAGCTTATTTGGTTCGCGTGTAAAATTCTGCATATAAAGTCAAAAAAAAGTTAAAACTTCATTTTCAAGAAGTATGATACACTTACAACAGGATCCTTTATCTCAATGAAGCTTAATCGGAAAGAACATGATTTAACATAACATACAGGGCCCGATTAAGACGTCGAGGGGCCTTAGGCCAAACCCTTTTTCAGGGGCCCTTGTAATCAAACACTACCGTTTTTTTCGTTAGATAAAGCAGTTTTAGCCATTTGGGGGCCCCTAAAGAGCGGGGGCCCTAGGCCAAGGCCTAGTTGGCCTATTCAGTAATCAGGCCCTGATAACATACGAAAGAACATTTCAAAATACTCATGGAATGTTGTGTAATTCGTGTTTTTAAAATTAATGCCATGCAAAAATATGTGTATAAATACTTTTTCGGTGCTTGCTCTTTTTTTTAGATTGTCAGTCGTTTATAGAAATGCTTAGTTAAATCTAGGGGATGTAATAGGTAGCTATAAAATGAGTTCATTAAAAGAGTAGATTACAAACTACGAAACCACTACACACCTTAAGTGTGTGTGTGTGTGTGTGTGTAAGTGGGTGAAAAAACAGAACAAATAAATGCAAAAGCATAACTTAAAGAAGAATATTTTATACATCTTTAAGCTATATAATCATCTATTATTAGTAGAAATTTCTTCACTCCGTATCTGATTTTATTTTCCACCCACATATTTTCTTTTTTTGCTAGCGTAGGTTGCTGCCAAAACGTCAACCTGACGTAAACTAATTTTGCGAAACTAGCTCCATTTCTCCTGGGACAGAAAGAACATTCTTTTAAGAAATGACTTGAGAAAAAGCAACGGTAAAATTACAAATTTTAAAAACCCCTGACTGAGACGCAACTGTAGAATCAAGAGTTAAAATTGAAAATCCATTTAAAAGCCTTATATTACTCAAAATCGATGTCAAGTATTTTATTTGCTAAAGAATATGGCAGCAGATAAAAATTTTAAATCATTGCGTTTAATTTCCTTGTCGGCCAACAATGAATTCGGTTATGAATCGCGTGAATACAGGCTTAGCTGCTATTAAAATATGCTTTAAAAAAACGTTATAATTCGAATTATATGAAATATGAAAGTTCCAAACACATTCTAACAGACGCAGAAAAAAAATTCTCTTTATTTTCTTATTAAATTTTAAAATTTGCAACTAAGTTTTCACTGCAAAAAGTGCGAAAAACCTTTTAGAGGTTTTAATTAATATCTTCGTTAATTAATGTCATCCAAAGATGCAACCTAGCTAAAAACACTCTCGATCAACTCTTCTTTCGAACATTTTTTTTTTTAAATTGGTCCATCCATTTAGGCTCTAGAGTGCTACAGACACACATATACAGAGATACACAGACACCTCAAACTTATAACTCCCTTTCTTTGTGTGTCGGGGGTTCGTGAGTTATTTCGAATTAGCTTCATTTAACTCAGGAAATTGTTCCAAATATCAGCAGGAAATTATCTGTCTTCAACAAAATGGCTTTAAAAAGAGCAGCTGCCTCAAATGAGAAAGGGTAATTAGCCTTTCCCACATTTTCTCCCTAATCTTCTATATGATATTTTTCCCCCAGCAAAAGTGAGACTACATAACCATAATCGTGACAGTTTTCCTTAGAACATACTACGTAAATTACTACTTATTATACAAACTAGGAAATTATCCGTTATATTATGACGGGTGCAAATTGCTTCTTCATTAGTAAGATTTCCGGTCATATTTGACGTGTTCAAATTATTCATGCGTATATGAGATAGAAAGGTATAACGATGACAGCAAAAAAAAAAAAAACCTAATAAACTAAACACACATTTCACGGCGAAAATATTTGTAATTTTATGTATTGTTAAAATAATTCTTTATTTCGTTTTATTTTGACAGTTGAGAACATTCACAACAATTAAAATTACATAACAGTATGGGCTGTGAGTATAGTCTATATATTAAGTGTACGAATGCTCGTTGAAATTAATAACCATATCTTTGCTAACTCATCCTAGTTGCCGCTTCTTTTTTTGTGGGCATAATTATTACCTAAATAGTCTTCCATTATCTACTCAAGCAAAGTACCAGTCTTATTATTGGACAGGCGAATTCTTTCCTTATTCAGATTTCCAGTTCAATTGATCTTTTAGTTAGTTTGTACTATGTAAATAATTTAGCACCCAGGTCTTTCCCACCCCACATCATGCAGTGAAAACTATACTCTGGATTAGGTTCATATTGTCAATACTTTGATCTAGTTATGACTTTCTCTTATACCAAAAAAATTAACTGCTTTGTATCTCCCCCTGTCTGAAATACGTTTGAAATAATTAAAGGACCATCGATTTCATACACTTTCTTACTTTTTTGCCCTTTCGACGGCCGTCTTGTTTTGGGGCAAGTAATATAAAAAGTGTTCATCGTTTTTATTATTCATAGTTTTTTGTACATTAGCCCACTTAAAATTTCATTCTAACACAAATGTAGTTGCTTCTAAAAATTGTATGAATTTCATGTTTTCATAGAACATAAAATTTGTTTTTTATTTGTGTGTGTGTGTGTGTGTGTGTGTGTTTGTAGGAGGGGGGGAGGGGGTGACACCACAAATTACCACCCCGGGCGTCACCCATGCTAGGTACGCCACTGATATATCAGTGCGTGTGTGTGCGTGTGATGAGATTGCTTTTAGTGCATAGTGAGAGAAATAAAGAGGGAAAAACTAAAGCAATTATAACAAATTAAAATGGACAACTTATATTTCTCTTTAAACAGTAGATTAGGTTCCTTTGTCTCATTGAAATTGATATTAGTGACATAGCTAAAATCAAATATTAACTTCAATGAAAGCAGTTTTTCTATTCTCTCAAGAACTCTCATACAAACATATTTGCATATTAATAGGAAAATCGGAGAAGCGACATAAGTTTATTGTTTGCTTTTATGGAGGAAAGCTGGGTAGAGAATATGGAATTATAGCTGGAACATAGAACTGAGTCATAAATTCTGTATTTGTTTACAGATGCGTACTTCCTAAGAATATCTTAAAACTTTCATTCTCTGCACTGGAATAAGTACAGCATTGTCACTGAATAAGTCTCACAAAATTTACGAGCATTTAAAAACTATTCTGCTGAATGTGAAGCATAAAACTGAAAGATTTCTTCAGATTTAATTTTATTACAATAACAATGCTTAGTTTTAGCAATTTTTTACAATCAAGAAAATTTAAAAAGTAAGCGACCCTAGTTAAGGACTTTCACTCAAGACTGATTTTTAGCATTGTTTTGGGGGCAGCAAATAAACATTCAAAGATCGTAAGAACATTGAAAACTATTGCAAATGACTAATTATTTGATAATTATCAAACTAATATACAAAATGAAAAAAAAGCTGCTTACATTGTAATAGGAAACATTACAACGTTTCTACGTGTAATAACATTAGTAATCATGTTTATCTTCAATTCTTTAATAGAAGAGGATTTATATCATAGAGGAGTCGGTACACTGTATACG
The DNA here is from genome assembly GCF_026930045.1 of Uloborus diversus. NCBI lineage: Eukaryota > Metazoa > Arthropoda > Arachnida > Araneae > Uloboridae > Uloborus > Uloborus diversus. Next base: position 112,961 of record NW_026558467.1, on the reverse strand, counting down.
CGTAATGTTAATTTCCTAAATTTCAGGAACTTTTTCCTCAAATGTTATTATGTTTTATGACTCTTACAATTTCAAGCAATTTCAAAAGATGTCAAACAGTGTACTGAAGTGAAACTTCAGTACATAATTTGTTTAAAAATTAATAACATTTTAACCAATACCGTAAACTCACACGATTATTGGCGATCGAATTATCCCATTGGCGATCAGATTATCCATTTGTGTTATTGTTCGCTTTTAGATTTTATACAAACATTTTATATTAAATGTTAGTAGATGCAATGTAGCCATGTTTTTAGTTACAATATACGAGGGCTGTTTTTTTTTCAACTTCCGATCGTGCCGCTAGACGGCAGGGCGAGCGGCATTGGCCAGCAATGCGCGGCAGTCGACTGTGCACCTCTCCCACTACAACCTCACTCGTTTTTGGGGATCCGACGTCATTACCAGTTTATCTAGAAACACATAAACATGGCCACCATGATAGAATCTCCCGCCAAGTGTGAGTTGCGAAGTGTCATTCGCTTCTTGCAAGCTTAAGGGTTATCCGCAGCAGAAATTCACCGTGGAGTGAAACGAGTATACGGTGAAAGCTTTATGAGTGACAGTGCAGTGCGTGATTGATGTAGGAAATTTAAAGATGGACGAGGTGACATTCATGATGAAGGGGGCCAAGGACGAAAGTCAGTCGCAAACGAAGACCTCGTTGATCGAGTTGACCAAACTGTGAGAAGCAATCGGTGGTTTACGATTACGGACCTATCCGATCAGTTTCCTGAAATTTTAAGGTCAGGCCTATACACTATCTGTGACTGCGATAAGAATCACACAGCCACACTTTTTCATATCCTTCTATTCCTGCCATTCCCGAATCTCTTTTTTCAAGTTTTCATGAAACGCTAGCATTTTCTACAAAAGTTTTCTAGCAAGAGCGGAGTGAAATTCCTTTCGAAGAATCTTTCACACATTGTGTGAAAGATTATCTTCTTCGAAAGGAATTTCACTCCGCTCTTGCTAGAAAACTTGCGTGAAAGATTATCTTCTTCGAAAGGACTTTCACTCCGCTCTTGCTGGAAAACTTTTGTAGAAAATGCTAGCGTTGCATGAAAACTTGAAAAAAGAGATTCGGGAATGGCAGGAATAGAAGGATATGAAAAAGTGTGACAGTGTGATTCTTATCGCACTGTCACACTATCGTAACTGACAAGTTAGGCTACAAAAAACGCCGTGAAAACCCATCTCAAATCACTGGCGGCAAACTTCTATGAAGAAGATATTAAGAAGCTTGTACCCAGGTATGAAAATTGCCTCAATTTAAATGACGATTATGTTGAAAAGTAACTAATAATGTACCTAACTTTTGATAATAAATTTATTTAATTACTCTCACTAGTTTTATTTTTATACCACATCGGAAGTTGATAAAAAAAAACAGCCCTCGTATATAAATGTGTGAGTTTAGTAATATTGTTTACCTATTATTCAAATTATCCGCTCTTTTCGTTTATCCATGATTACTGTGCCGCCCTATTCCGTGGATAATCGGGAATTTACTGTAATCATTTTTAAAACGAAAGAGCACGTTTTTGACCATAAAACAGCTGTTTAAGAGAAAGTGGAAGTTCTGAAGCAAAAAAAAAAAAAAAATCACTTCAGTATTATTATGAACATTTAAATTAATATGGTGAAAATTTCAAAGTAATCAGTAAAGTAGTTTTCTAAAAACAGACAGCATGAGCTTTTGAAAGAGACGTTTTGAGAAAATTGCGTTTTAAAGTAAAATTGTACGTAAATTTTTAATACATTTCTGCCCCATTACTATTTAAATTTCGTTAATTGTATTCTACATAGGAACATGAATTTGGTGTCATTTGAAAGCTTTTGATTTGAATATTGTAACATAAAACCTATTAAAAAAAATAATTCTCGTTTTACACTGTTAAAAAAAATCCTGAAATTTTACGGTAAAAGTTACTGGCATCCATGTTGGCAGTAACTGTTACCGTAAAATCCTATTTTACTGTAAAATTTTACGGTAGAATAAACGAGAGTTAAAAAACGCAACATGCGAGCAGCAGGTTTGATCTTCGGACCTTCATATGGGCAGGTGGCTTCGCTGACCACCATACTAGTTAACTTACGTCGAGTGAGGGGAAATATCGTGTTATCTTTTTCGCACTGTAAGTCACGTGTTTTATCAATTGGTGCTTCAATCGTTTACGGGTACAATTTTCGGTACAATTTTCTGTATTTTTTTTCTGTACTGTAAAATCTCAATTTTACAGTAATATTTACCATAGTTTTTTTTCTGAATTTTTAATAGTGTACCATTTTCTCTTAAATATACTATTTTGTTTTCATATCGCAGCTACAGACATAACCAACGCTTTAAATCTAATGGGTAACTATGCCACAGATTAAAACAATAAAGTAAGTGATTTACAATTTTTTATGTGAAATTTTTCAGTCCCAATACATATTAATTTTTTAAAGGAACAAACAATGAAAACCGAACGAATTATTTAACTTAAAAATATAATAAAAAGTAACTAAAAAATGTTATAACAGATTTTTTAATTTTAAATCATGCTGTCATCATTTATGAAGATATTTTTCTCTAAGAAAGATCTTATCGAAAAACAGGTTAGTGTTTTACTGTTTCTGTAATGAAGGATCGAACAAAAGTTGGAAATGGTTGTCAAAACCGGATGCCATATTTTATGACATGGGAGTGTTTTACGGCATAAACCCACAAAAACAAATAAGTTACTTTTTTTCTATTGCTTAGTGTAGAGTAAGAAGGTTTGTTTCATTGTTGATCAATAAACAGAAAAGCTTGAAACGACGAAGATTATTTTTGTCATAACGTGACTTATAAAAATCAGTTTTGTAATTTTTTTGATTCAAAATTGTAAGTGATTGTAGAGATTGACCACTGGTATAGAATTTTTTTATGTGTGACCATCGCCTATTTTTTAACAAATAATATGTTTGTACTTTATTTAAGAAAGTCTTTTAAATAATTTTAAATTTTCGCTCTTTGATCCTGCTTTTGCGAATAGTAGAATTTTGTTGTTGTTTCTTTTACTTTAAAGTCAAGAATACAAAAGCGAAGTATAGAAGGAAATTTCAGGATGGCAACAACCTACTTAATTGTATTAAAACATGATTTATATAAAAACTTGTTACCCTTTCAAAAACAAAGCCCATATTGTGTAAGATGCATTAACCAGATACTGCTAACTTTCGCTTAATTTTTAGTAAAAATATAGCAACATAGTTTATCTAAGACATAACATATCTAAACAAATTTATCAGTCTAGCACTGTCTAAAAAAAAATATATTTTATAAATATTCTTCGACGAAAAAAAGCTATTGATGGAAATTTAATTAAAGAACAAACTCTGAAAACTTTGAAATATACTGCGTGAAATAAATTATGTTCATGAGTAGCTCCCAATCTCAAAAACTGAGACTGACGGTTAATTATCGATGAACATCCTCTTGATACTATAATTAACAACATCTGTTGCTAAATGACATGGTTAATCGTGTCTTTACAAAGGAGTGTTAGCGCAACTAATGTTGCGCTAATGAGACATTTTAATGAACGATGACAGCTTAGGCCTTCAATAGATTTACGCGTTTACTGATAAATATATCGGCATTTTTTTCTGATTAACGCTTTGGACTTTTTGAATGCTTTGAGTAACAAAAGAGTGAGGTGCAGATATTTGAGTTCTTTTTCATCATACATTGGGGACAATATTGCTCGTTATTTCTAAGGAGGTAGGTTATCGATCTTAATTATCATTTTTGAAATAGTGTAAGACGAACCTCAAGAGCTCTCGGTAGGTTTACTGGTTGATTGTAAAACGATGATATTTTAAAGAATAAGCTAAACTTGCTTCAATCTTATGATTTTTACAAAAGAAACACATTTTTAAAGTTAAAAAAAATGTATATATATAAATCAATTTTTTCATTAACACGATTTAAAGCAAATACCGTGCTGTTTCCCATGATTTAAATGTGTAAAACACTATTTAATGAAACTGTTGTTTGAAACTGCTTAAAATGCAATATATAAGGGTTTCCCAGATGAAAAGTGGACAAGTTGAATGAAAATAATACTTTTAATGTAAATCAAGAGAGAGAGAGAAATCGCCATATCCGTTGAAACACGGCGTTGCGGCAGCAGGTCGATGCCTTTGTTGTAGAAAGATCAGGGCTAATTCCTGAGGAAGTCTTGCACGGCTTCCTTCACTTCATCGTCCGAATTTAAACATTTCCCCTGTAATGCTCTCTTTAGCGGGCCAAAGATGGGGAAGATGCAGGGTGACAAGTCCGCGGACTATACAGGGGGCACTCCGAAACTTTCCAACGGAATTCGTTTAGGGTCGTGTTTGTGGGTATTTCGTTAGGAGCAGATGTTTGTGGATGATAGTGTGAATCGTTTCTTTTGCTCAGTTGAGTTCGTCACTGATTTCGCGGGTCTTTTAATCCTTCGATTAGCTCGGATCATTTCATTAACGTAGGCAATGGAATCATTGGTGATCGCGATGTTTACTTGGCCCGGTCTTGGCAGATTCGATGTCGTTTGCCGCCCTTCTCAAAAACTTTTACACCACATGTTTACAGCCGTACGACTAAATCATTGTTCGCCATACAATGCTACCATTTACCGATAGATGTCCGCATTACGCTCGTCTTCCACAACTAGAAACCGTACTACCGCGCGTTGTTCCGATCTGGACACATCCATGGATAGGATGACTTTTCTTTTATACAATTTTCTCTTCTGCTAACAGGTTTCAACGCTGAACAGCATTTGAGATGCATACCTCATACCACCCTTTATATACTTGTGCAGTGGCGCTCTAAACAAATCATTCATTCTCACGTTATCGCACATGTCCACTTCTGATTTGGGCAAAACTTATAATATTCAAAGCAAAAAATAATTCTTTTGTGCTTTTTATTTTTAATATATTTTCAGTATAAATTACAAAAAAACAAAACAATCTGTCTATTAGTAAATAAAATATTTCTCCGAAACCAGTTTGCAATTTAATACTTAGCAATAAAAAGTGAAAATTATAGTATTTTGTACATGGCAAAGGGCAGTAGGCTCTTATATTTCTCAAAGAATTAATCTTGATAGGTTTTCTTCTACTATCTTTTAGAAATATGAACACTTTTACACAGTGCACCCTTGCACAATCTACGTATTCTATGTAGTTGAACTTCTTGTATTTTGCCATCATTTGTTACTTTATCAAAAATGAATTGTATTAAAATGCAAATTAAACTTTTTAACATATTGTACATTCTTGTTTATTTGATATTTGATACAAACAATGATTTCGTACCAAGCGTAGTGTTTTCCAAATAATCGTTTCTTTCAAATGTTCACAAAAAGTTTCAATCAAATATATTGCTTTGCAATTTACCTGTACAATTACTAGCCATTTACCTGTTTTAGCTGTGTACTTTTTCACAGTGTGCAGCATTCTTAAGTTGCGCAACCTACATATCCTATAATGTTGAACTTCTTGTATTTTGCTATCCTTTGTTCTTTCGTCAAAAATGTATTATATTTTTATATTAAAATGTAAAGGAAATATTCTTACATACATAACTAAACTTTAACATAAGTAGTATTAAAATATTATATGTTATTGGTTATTTGACAGTTTATTATTTCAATGATTTCGTACCAAGCGTAGTGTTTTCCAAGTGATCTTTTCTTTTAAATTTTCACAGAAAGTTTTAAGCAAATATAACGCTTGGCAATTTACCTAGCATACAACTAAAAGGATATATTTCAAAAACTCAGTCATGCAATATGTTTCTCGGCTTTGATGTTTTCTGCAGTCATATGTTGGGGAAACACATTTTCCAAGGTTCCAGTAAATGTTTCCAATTTTTCAAGAATTCTGACAACAGAAACTCTCAAATCGTGTTTACACATCAAGCGAGAAATTTTGCTTTTATTTCCCTAAAGGTCCAAATCGAAGTTAATACATTTTTTAGATTTTCAACATGATTTCGAATTTCTATTTCAATCTCATTTTATTCCTTTTCTTTCAAATCTATGCGAGGAAACTTTTCCGGAGCAAATGGGGATATTAAAAAATAAATAATCAATGCAGCTGATGTGAAAACTATTATTTGCTCGTTGTGGATAAAAAATATGTTTTTTTAATATAATCTTTTGATGATGTTGACATCGTTGCTAGAAGTTATGTAAAATGTAAATATTTGAAATTGAAAACAACTTTCTGGAAATGTAAAAAGATTTCATGCGTCAAATTTTGAAAAAAAAAGTTTTAATAGTTATGGTAAATATCTTTCATGTGTATCTGTAAAATTTTGCTTAATCCTCAAAGTTATCTTGCTACATCTATTTAATTTCATATAATACAATCTTTTCTTCTGCTGACTTTTTAAAAACACTATTTTATTTTTTTATACATTCATTTACTTTGTTGAGCATCAAAAATTAAGTGATATGAAGAATTTTACATATTTGGAACTCTGCTGCATAATTTAGGAAATACATGGGATTAAAAATATGGCAGCGGATAATTCATGCTATACCTATTGTTTTGTTTTTTTTTTTTTACAGTTGATATGAGACAAAGTTTTCCTTTTTTCGTGTGTGTGTGTGTGTGTGTTGACTGTATAGTATCCGACTAATTCTGCATTTTTCGTTTCAAATTTTCTGAAGAAACTGAGTTGGGGTAGATGCGTGCCTTTTTCCGAAAAATTACTCTTTGTGTTTCTGGAGGCAATCTGTTTACCAAATATTAGTATTTCCTTATTTTATCATTTAAAGCTGTTTCTGTATATTTTAAAACATTCACAAAACATTTTTGAAAAATAATAGTTTTGTCAAATTTTTCCTTTTGAAACAACCTCTGAAGTACACAATAACCTTTTCACGAGAAGGAACAGGGCAGCCATATGAGACGTGTTCCTTGTACTTCGAGATTACAAGACCAATAATAATGGAACGGCTAGCTATCATATGTTTGCATTTTTTCAAATGAGAACACGGTAGTCAGGTACACATTTATACTAGAGCCGCTTTATATACAGGCCGGCGCATCAACTTAAGTTTAACCATTTTGGATCGGATTTTTCATTGTTGCAGGGTTAGAGTTAGCAGAGCAAAGTTTCGGGTTTTGCAAAATTAGCCAAAAATAATACTTTATTTAATAAACAACTCACATTTCGCTAATAATTGCTCGCAGTGAGAAATCACCAAACGCGATAACTTGCCAGAAAATACAACTACTCAAACACGCGCTCCGATCCAAAATGCAAGATCTTAAGCTGATGCGTCGACTCTTATATATAGGGATCTTAATTTATACCACTCCAGCCTATTTTTATAAGACTTTCTCTAATGCTACTGTATTTTTGGAGAAAATTTAGCAACTGAAAAAACTTGTATTTATGTACTACAGTAAACGCCACACATAAAATCACTGGACTATAAAATCAGTCGCTTTTTAAAATCAAATCTGAAATCACAGAATCATTACAATATCAAAGCGTGTTAAAACCATCATTTAACAAATCATTGCCGTTTATTTCAATAATGTGTGCTTGTTATTAAACAAACATTTTGAAATATCAACGGAGAAGAGCTTCTTTATCAAAATAACCCAGAATTCGGTTACTTTTCACTTTCAAAAAAGAAACATGTAACTGCCACATTTGAAAATTATTTAAAGCTACAGTATTAGTAATGTGATTTTGTAAAAATTTATCTTGATTCATTGCAGCATTCAAAGAATTTAAAAAGCAATTCAATGCTACTATTGAACTGATTTTTCAAGTTATGCTCAAAAAAATGATTGAATATCTTGATTTCATAATCTAATTTTCTCTTAAAAATTTAAAGATATTTGGAAAATTGGAGCAGGGATTGTTGTCTATTTACCTGGTTTTATTTACTTTTTATTCACTTTTCTTTTCGTCACTCAAAGTAATAAGACCAAAATTGAAAATGATTATAACACATTTGTTATATGATTTAAGAGCAACTTTAAAAGAATATGTTATACATATTTTTTTAATACAGTTGCTCTAAATGTTTTCCCTTGTCTTTTTACGCAACCAGTAAATCGTCAAAAAATGCGTATATAAAGTGTAGATTGCGTTTTACCTCATCTGTAAATCTCTGGCGCTTGCATTGTATAGAACTTACTGCATTCGGAAGCTTTCAAATAGCCCAAAGGAAGTGCATTTTCTATTTTAGTTCTATAATCTTCCTTGCATAACTTAATATTTATTGTAGAGTTTCCAAATGTTATTTCTTTAATTCTTTATGCAATCTTTTCATTATGATTATTTAATAACTATACAATACTTACCAAAATAGAAAACGTAAAAATAAATTGACTAGTTTTTAAAAGTAATTGAAAATGAAAGCAATTTTTTAATACCCAATGATTTTAAATTCTAAATACAAATTGAATGATAGCTAATTGCAAAAATTAATACGCAGTTGAGTGACTCTCCTTTTTCTTATTAAAAATTCTTCATGCAAATTTCTTTTCGTAACAAATAAAGTCCACTAATACAACGACAACATTATGTTTTGTTCCTTTTATGCATGGTTCACGTTGCACATTTAATTTCCTTTCAATTTAGAGCAACAAATATTTTCTGAGAAATTTTCAGTTTATTTAATTTCAAAGAATTTATTAAAGACTCGAGGATTTTTTTTTTTTTTTTTTTTTTTTGTATTTCCCAAATTTATCGGTTATAATTGAAAGAAGCAAACTAATTTCAGTTCCAAAAAGGAAAAAGCTTCATCTTATTTTTTATCTACCATGAAGCTTTCAGCAGTAAATAGAATCCACCCTTAGGTCACATTATATTCAATTTAAATATTTCTTCTCTTATAAAATGTCAATTTTTCTTTTCATTCGACAGCCATTGAATACAGCTGAAGCATTTTAGATTTCATGTAACTTAACAAAAACCTTGAATCATTTACTGGAAAGTAATTTCAGAGGCTGGAATTTAGTCATTTCGGTCGGCGATTAGAACTCGATAGAAGGGAGAGAGTTTTAAATGATTCTATAATAAAGCTTCAAACTATTTTTTCCTCATTTAAGTGATGAGGAAAATACAAGCTTGATTTTACTAACATTAAAAATTCCTGCTTCATTTTAGAAAAGAATTTTCGAAACTCTTAAACTTGAATAGTTTGAAATAAATTTTAAAATTTAAGTTTGTAAATTTTAAGATTTATTCATTTCTTTCTAAAAATTGGATATTGGAATATTAGGTTATAGTTTGATTTTAGTCGTAAGGAAACCCTAAAACAATGCCACAGTAAATGTTAGTCCCGAGACATGTGATTTGGGACTGAATTCTGACGTCCCACGGACGTCATGCTTGCGGTTACATATGCCACTAGTTAGGGATTAGCAGACTTCCACAATAGCAAATGTTAAGCCTAGCAGCTCTATCTGTAACCACATTTCGGAACTATTTTGCTCCTTCGCCAAAAAAAGTTTTAAAAAAATCCAGTCTCATGATTGTTCGGTGACATTTGCGACATATTTGTGTATGTTTCATGTGACTTTACTGCCACCAAGTTCTTGCAAATGTTAAGTTGTGACCGGTCACTTAGTGTTTGTGAAGACGTCACTGCAAGAATACTTCTTGACGGCTTTGTGGATTGACGTGAGTAAGTTGCTACCTCTTGTATAACACACGCAAATTTAATATATGGGTCCCATTTCAGTCATAGTGCTATACTACTGTAATCAATAAATGGACATGAAGGTCAAAACGTGCGAAGTTTGTTATGTTTCTCGGTGTTTTATCATGGCGCCTAATATAGAAAAAAAAGAGTCTGACACCAATGGTTCAATAACTCTTTTTTCTTTCTGTTGACAGTTATAGCTTGTTTAATTATTATATTGCGTGTTAAGTTGTTTTTTTTAATTTAAATTTATTTTACAATGTTTTAAGTATAGTTCCATCCTTTTTCCTAAACAATTGAAAAAATTACTTCTGCATATATAACGACTTAAATGAAAAGCAAAAGAGCTCCAATTATCCGAATCAGTTTGAACTGGACTCGATTCGGATTATCAGAAATTCGGATAATTGAATTGTATCCGCATCAAGTGTCTATTTTAATTAATTACTGTATGTATGTTTAAAATCTGGGGGAAAATTATCTTTGTTGAAAAATAGCTTTTAAATTAAATGAAAGGCAATACTTTTGCGTAAAAAAGGTTCTGACAAGTGCCGCACATTATAAGCCAATATTACATTTGATGCATGTTTACATTTAATAAAACTGGAAGTTATATGAAGTCTCTGAATTTCTGTGACGCATCGTCTGCAATTATTTTTTTAGTTTTTATGGACTTATGTTCAATAAATTATTAAAATATTGAATTACAATGTTCTTTCTACAGTGTTAATTTTGAAAAATTGTCTTCTTTTGTGTTTTAAAGCCGAAAATGATGCCACAATTTCAGTGACTAGCGTACAACGTACATCAGCAAATGCAACCAGGTTTTTTATTCCTTTGACTTTTTTTTCCAAAAAAATACAGTTGATGTCGTAATAACGACTAATCAACTTGCTATCAATTCGTATTGCTAAGTTTTTAAATCTAACAAAAAATATAAAGATATCTTGAAAAAAATTACTTAACGCATAGTAGATGTTAACTGTTAATATACAGGATAATTAAATGACCCTTTAATTTTCTAATACTGGCTAAGCCACGCGGGTACCTGTAGTTTAATATGAAATAAATGTATTAGAAAATAAGTTTATACTCATGACATTCTCAGGTATCTGATCTTCGAAACTTAATTTAAATCAGAACTTCTTCGCACTCATTCTTTAATGCGAAACGAATGGAATCAGACTCATACTTTTTAATGTAATTGCTAGTTTTCTACAAAATGAATGAACTATGTTGTAAAAAATGTCCTTTTCTGCTCCAATAGGAAAAACAATTAGTTCTAATTTTCTGGAACAAATGTTAATACAATTTTCCAAATGGGTTGTTCTTTCCCTTTATTCCCAGAAGGCACGTTTTTTGAGCATTTCTTTAAAATGTAAAAGTTCAGCAAAAGTTTTTGATTTCTCGTTGTAAGATTGTTTTTTTCCTTTCCCTTGGGGCTTAATCTAAATAATTAATTTTTACAGACTCTCAGCACAGTTTTCAATTTAATTCAGTTTTTAATCTCTGTTTCTGAATTGAGGGAAAAGGGTAGTTCTTTTTTTTTAATATCCTTCAGCAAATGTGTTAATTAAAACAGGATTAAAAGCATTACCAATTTACAACTGAAAGTTTTTTTAAACAATTCTTCCGTAATACATCGATGATTGAAAACATTTAAGTTCAGAACAATGTAGTTAAATTGTTTAAAAACATGTGAAAGCAAATATTTTAGTATTTTTGTTATGGTTTCATTACTTATGTTAGCGTCATGGTGATTAGACTTTAATCAAAGAAAATTACAAATTCCTATGGGATTGTAAACACAGATATTTTTAAAGGAGCTAGTTTTAATAAAGTTCGTACAACGGCATAAATACTACGCTTTCCTCAAACCATGTGTGTTTAATGTATTTAAAGCACTATAAATTTTAAATATCCGCATATTTATTTTGCAAAATTTGTTCATTTATTTTTAAATTTGTTTAAACGGTTTTCTTAATTTAAAAAAAAAAACTTTATAGGAATTTAGCTTTCAATTTTGTTAATGGTATTTCATACACGTATGGTTCTACAAAACATTTTGTACTAATTTTAACGTTTGTGAAGCATATTTAGAGTAAAAATAGGTATTGGAATCTTCAACAAGAACAGTTAAATTCTAAAAAAAAAACATTGATTTCAACATTATACTACAAAAATATACGATAGAAATGAAAACATTTGAAGTTAATATTTTACTGACTGCAATGCCCGGCGTTGCACGCTTTACCTCAAAAATAAAAGAAATGCCAAATGGCATGTGTTCATCAACCAGTGTTAAATAAGAGAAAATAAATAATTTAATGTTGCAATAAGTCGGAAGAATGATAACCGTTTCTGAAAATCGCCGATCAAGTTTGAACCTTAGTCAGTAAAAATTCCCTTTTGAATGAGACAACTTCGTAAATAAAGTTTACACTGCTCTAAAAATCAAAGTAATCGAATGAATAAGGAGAAATTTAGATAAAAGTATCATTAGAATAAAGGCAACAGTCCTATTATAACTTCAACAGACCCATTGAATCCTTAGCTTTTCAAAGTGAAGTTGTTGCTTGGTGAGCAAAAAGCTCCCCGCCGAACAAGATAAACAATTTAAAAGATCTATCCATATTTCTGAGGAGTTGAAGGTGAGAGGAGGTTCTAATGGAAGTAGCTGTGATGAAAAAGGAGAAGAGGGAGGATGATAGTTTGGCAGATACCTGGCGGGCAAACTAGATATCATAGCTTTTTATGGCTGAGGGTTTTTGGGTTTAGGATGCAGGTTTTCTTTTTTGTGCGGAAAAGTTAAAGGTTTTCTTGGCGGGGGGAATTTTTACAACAGGGTTGTTTTTGATGAGATAATAACGACTTCAGTTCCTCTCATACATATAAACATCAGTAATTCTGAAGCAACGTTAGCAGTAAATCTTTACATCTCGAATAGAACTAAGGCAAAAGCACCAGTAGTATCCATTGCTTCAGTGGTAGCCACTTTAAGGTTTATACTTGAAAAATAAGGATTCCAGGACTCCCAACGGATTCACATTTGCAGGAGGTAAAGTTCAGGCTATATCATAGTCAGCAGTTCAAGGAAGAGTAGGTAGAGCATCATGGAAAATTGTTATAAATTATTTAGTATGGTCGTCTGGATTATCCATGTTTTCTCAGCCGTCTTCTAACGCTTCTTCATAACGAGTTGTAAAAACATTGTGTTGTATTATGAATAGAACAATGCTCAAAATAATATTTTTAGAGCTGTAACCATGTTATGAAATGTGAAATATCATGTTTGAAACGCTTTCCAAATAGTTGTTTTCTTGGCTGACAGTTTAACTGGCCACTTCTGGTACCAAAAACCTTGGGAAATTTATAAGTGGTCACCGAGCGGCCACTACTGAATCAGGGAGGTTTTTCATAAATCAACTCGATTTTCCTTTTAATATAGTGTAGTACCTTAACATAATAACCTGCCTCATTTCTAATGTAATATTATTGTATGATGTTGTAGTGGCCATCCGGTGGCCACTTCTAAACAACAATATGGGCACTACTGACTCATGTACAATGACCACTGATGGATCAAATTTCAGGTTTGGGAAAAAATTGAACAAATTAGCATTCTGGCATTTAAAAAAATGGGACGATTGAGGAAGAGTGGGGCTATAATATGCTCATTAAGTTTCAAATATGGTAATTAATATTGTAGTCCCACAGTTTTAAAAAAATCACAAAATATGCTTCACTAGCAACTGCTAGGTGCGTTTACCTCTTGTATGGACAAGTACGGATTACTCATCACGCCATCCCCTAGGCCCTGGCTTAGGTGCGCATATCACAGAGGGAAAAGATATTAAATAGCTCGTTGGTAAAAAAAAAAGGAAATTTAGGCGCGCTAGTATATATAAAGAAGAAAAATTGAACTAGAACCGATTGCAACCTGCCTGCTGAGCATGTAAAAAATGTAGGGGGAAAGGCCTAATATGTGACCGAGGTAATCCCTTTTCTAATCAAAGCAGATAATTTTTAATTTCTTAGATTTAAGCAATCATTTCTTGAAAATACAGATTCTCTTATTAGAAGTAAGTCACACACCGTAAAATTAGTAAAAGTCATGATATATAAAATTTTCAGCTATGAAAACTTGTTTAAGGAACCATTTTTCTCCTTGAAGTCTTTAAATCATGTCTGCAAGTGTGTGTTTTGCAATTTATAATCTATTGATTCATATTCATTTATGACTGCTAATAGTGAGGGGAGCCCGAAATTCAAATTTAGGGAAGGGGGAAATTATCAGTTTACTGGATAACAAAATGCGAGCATTGTACTACTAGTAGTTTTCTAAAATATATGTGACTAGCAATAATTTAGTGGTTACTAAAATTATGTTTGCAATAAATAACATAAATAATCAAAAAAAAAATAAAATATTAAATTAAAGTAATTACAAATTAATATACCAGACAATACCCGATATTTACCACCAAAGTATTAAAATAGGTTACAAATATTGTAAAATTTCCGAATTTGTGAAATATTGTAAAACGGACATTTACGGACAGTTTAAAAAAAATACCTTTGAAAACTCCCTGATTTCTGTATTTTGCCGATATCCAAAACGTCCGTAATTAATTCTTCAGACTAATTTTATTTTCTAAAGTCATCATTAACTTAAGACACAGATGAGAATTAATGATAGTTTTTATGAGTCTCTTGAATCAAAACGGATGACTCAAAATTTTCGCATTGAATGCGATCGGCAAAACTAGAAGTCTAAAGGTCCTCAACTACGCAATGAGACATAAGGAGAGTTAAAAATAATGCTAAATACATAATTATAAATGTCCAAAAGGTAAAATCACATTGAAAAGAAAAACGAGCAAGTATTTAAGAAACGGATGCAATCCGATTTCGAAATGTGTGAAAAATTAAGATTGACGCGTAACAGCCTAAAAAATGGCGAAGACGTGTAGGTTTAATCTCATCAAAAACAACCCTGTTGTAAAAATTTCCCCGCCAAGAAAACCTTTAACTTTTCCGCACAAAAAAGAAAACCTGCATCCTAAACCCAAAAACCCTCAGCCATAAAAAGTTATGATATCTAGTTTGCCCGCCAAGTATCTGCCAAACTATCATCCTCCCTCTTCTCCTTTTTCATCACAGCTACTTCCATTAGAACCTCCACTCACCTTTAACTCCTCAGAAATATGGATAGATCTTTTAAATTGTTTATCTTGTTTGGCGGGAAGCTTTTTGCTCACCAAGCAACCACTTCACTTTGAAAAGCTTCCCGCCAAGCAAGATAAACAATTTAAAAGATCTATCCATATTTCTGAGGAGTTGAAGGTGAGTGGAGTTTCTAATGGAAGTAGCTGTGATGAAAAAGGAGAAGAGGGAGGATGATAGTTTGGCAGATACTTGGCGGGCAAACTAGATATCATAACTTTTTATGGCTAAGGTTTTTTGGGTTTAGGAAGCAGGTTTTCTGTTTTTTGTGCGGAAAAGTTAAAGGTTTTCTTGGCGGGGAAATTTTTACAACAGGGTTGTTTTTGATGAGATATCACATCTTTTTGCATTGATATTATTTCTTTGTCTGTATTTTTAGAATTGAGAACTTCAAGTCAGTAAATTTTCCATTGAAACAACGCTGTTTTGTGTTTTTAAGGAACAATAATGGCTAGCCTAATTTTACGTCAAGTTATTTTCTGACTATTAAGATTCTATGTTAATTTTGCGAGAATTGGGCTGTTTAAATTTTATTGCAATTCTTGTATCCTCTCTGTTGCAAAGAAAACTTCTTGGATAATAAAATACTATATTTTAAATTATATTGTTTCCGAGTATTTTACAACTTCGCAATAAATTCTATTACAGTTTCTTTATTTGACAGATTATTCAACATTTTAATGAAAGTTTCTTTAAATGTTTTACAGCTTGAGGGCTATTTTAATCTAGCTTTTCACTTTTTGTTTAATTACATTTTTTCTTAAATCGGGGATTATTTTACGTTTTATGGGATAATTTTAATTGTTTGGTGATTTATCTTTTTCTTAATAGAAGTCTTTGTCTTGTTTAATACCTAGTTTTGTTTAAAAATTCATCTAAAAAACGAAATAACGCATGTTATTACCAAGCAAAAAAAAAAGCCATTAAATATTTTAAATTTCTATACAACTTTATTCGATGTCAAATCGCGGATATCCCAAATTTGCCATAGCGAATGCGCATGTTGCGCGCGGACTAAGCTCATTAAAAGTCTTGCTTTAATTAATTGCAAAAAAATTTTCAGCTAACAAATTACTGCAAAGCACGGATATCCATACACGTATTTCATATATTTTCAATTCATTATGTGTTGTTTGTGAAAAATCCATTAATTTAGAAATTAAGCAAACCAATAAAAAAGTGCTATTTTTCGCTTTCAATTAAAAAGTTATATGTGCCGTATTCATATGCGTACAGTTTCATATAATTTGTCACGTAAAATATTGTAATGGTTTAACCCCAGTCTCGCGCCGAAATTTAAAATTTCTTCCCTCCATAAATATATCAAAACTGAAAAACAGGGGGAAGGAAATTTCGTATCGGCAAAACTTTGGGGGGGGGGGAGGACAGCATTCTAATCTCATTCATTAATTTGTTTCTCTGCTTAAGTATAAACAAACAACATAGAATCTGAAAACAGAAAGCCCAATGAGCTAAGTCTGCGCGCATGCGCAGTCGTTGTAGCAAATTTGATATCCACGATTTAAAGTCTAGTTGTAACTGTTGGCTATGTTTTAGTCTTGATTGAATTTCATTTCCTAAGACAACTTTGGAATAACTGTTAGATCTGTTCTAACCTTGCAATTGCAGTCCGAGATAAACAAACCCTATGAGCTGAGAGTAAGTACATAAGAATGTAGGGAAAATTAGTGATTTACAAACTTCAATTACTCCGGCCCATGATGTCCCTGGGGGTTGCATTTTTGTATATGTACTCAATGGCCCCCCAAGAATATGTATACAAAAAATCATTACCGTAGCCCCCCGGGGGGGCTGTGATAGAACCCCGGGAAGGTACAATTTGGGGGGTAAAAACGAGGGGGGAAGGGGAGGGGGGGTCAAATGGCACAAAAGGCACATCAGTAGGGCACAAGGAATGTGTGTGCGAAATTTCAGCTTGATTCCTTTTTTTCGTCTGGGCTGTAGCCCTGTCAAAGAAAGCGAAAACTTTTTTGAACAGCGATTTTATAACTTTAATACCTCCTCCCCCTGATGGTCCAGGGGATTGTATTTAGGTTTACGGAGTCAGAGGCCACTAGAGATTGAGTGTACCAAAAATCAACTCCGAGGGTCTTCATGGGGCTGAGATACAGAGGGGTGAAAAACCCAAAAAATCTCAATTCGTTCTGTCGTGTAATCTTGTTCTTGGTCGCTTTTATTTTCTTTCGTCTTTGGCGGTGGATTTGCTTCTGTTGGCTGCTGACGTTTGGTTTCCTTGGCGGGGCGGGACGCTCCCGCGTCCCGTGATCTAATGTGTAGAATTCGATAAATATACTTGTTCTTCAACTCAAACCAATAGTTATGTTCCATGATTTTTGAGCATTTTTTGCCAAAAATCATGGCTTTCCAATGAACAATTTCGATCATAGCCAAAATCCATGACTTTCCAGAATTGAAAACTTATGCTACCCCACAAAATCCGATATTCATTGATGTGCCTTCGTAAGTTATAGGAAACAAATTGTCCTAGAATTTCATTCAATGCTGTGCTTACCTTATTATTAATTATGATTCATTTTGAAGTGATAGTAAGTATTCAGCTTATACTTACCAAAGTTTATTTATATAAGTACACACATTTTCTTTTGCTTTACTTTTTACATTAGCGTACAAAAATTACAAATGCGAATTTTTTACTAAAAACTCTTCTTTCCTTTATCGTAAGTAGGGGAATGTGGGGCAAATGGAAATGATTAAGATGACTAAGTGTTTTCAAAATGAAAAAATCGGAAATTTGTTTTGTACATTGTATTTTCTAATGAAACTTGCGTTGAAACAGTAGTTTTTTTATTTTTGGCAGATAATTTCAATCTTTAAATAAAAGTGGAAATTTTCACTTTTTTTTCATGTGATAAAGTGAAAAATGCAATATTTCTCTAATTAAATAATTTCTATTCGATTGTAGAAAGTATTTTTGATTAAAAAAATCACTAAATAAAAGGTTGAATGAATAAATGAAAAGATAATGAAACAATAAACGAATAATGAAATGAATAAATCAATTAATATATGAAGAAAAACAAGTGAAGAATGAGCAAGTAAAAGAATGAATGAATAAGAAAATAAGTGAATGAATGAACAAATAAGTGAATAACCAAAAAAAGGAATCCAAATGAATAAATTAATAAATGACAACGAAAGTGATTTATGCACTGCAAATAATCAAACACTTTTTTCAACACTATTTGCACACGTACGCTTGTCTCCTTTTTAAGAACACTATTTTTGTAATGGTTATTAGAACCATTTTGTGAACACATGTCATAATACTTTTTGAACACGTACACTTGTCCCCTTTTTTAGAACACTTTTTCAGGTCAGTTTTCAAAACACTTCTAGAAACACTGTTCGGAACATGTATATCCATTTTAGCGCACTTTTTAGACATTTCATGGATAGTGTAAAAGAATGGTTTTGAGCACTTGCGCTAAACATTTTGTGGCACACGTTTTAGTACAGTTTTTAGGATATGTTTCGGAATAATTACCGATCACTAATATTCTCCCGGAATGTGTGCCAAGTATAAAAGAAGCTTATAAAAAGAAAAAATACTCACTAAATTCATTTTTGTTGAGACTGCAGACTTGATGATGGCTTTAGACTTTGAGCGAATATGATTATTAATCTGCATTATTAGTATGAAAATTTAAAATCTAATAGCATCTCAAAACCAATTGAATAGTTTACAGCAAAATGACAAACGAGCAAAAAAAGTAGCAGGAAATTGTTGTACAAAATCATATTTACTACAGAAATGACAACTAAGTTTGAAATATAAATTTCCATAAATGATTTTTCAAATCCAATCAATAGTGTAAAAAGTAAACAAAAATGTGTCAAAAACAAATTTTTATATAAATTAATTTTTTAAAAAAAGTTCCTCAAAGAAAAAAACTTTTTTTATTACTGTCTATAAATCTAATTCGTTTACGTTCCTACTACTTAGCTACTCAGTAGTTCTGCTGCTCGGTTTATGATCAATGACCATTAAAGAAAGAAGTGTTTTTTTTATACCATTGAAATGCAATGAAATTCTTTAATAACTAATCATTTCTGTGAAACTTCACTGCAAAGATGGAATTACCAATTAGTTAGTATTTAGTTTTTCTTCCTTGTGAAAAGTATAGGAGTAAATGAATTAAATTAAAGAAAACCAATTTCATTTGAATTAGGCCAAAAAATTCCATTTAACTCATTCCCAGATGTATGTTTAGTGTTTTCGACCCGTCTGCAAGTGCATATGAATGTACAGGCAATCAAAATGCCCATTTTTGATAATTACTGAATTTATTGTCATGAGTTTTCTCATGAGTCAGAAAGTACGTATGTATCAGAGGTGAATTCGTAAATGTCCCAGTACCAGAAACGCTAAAATGATAAATGATTCATTAAACGATTTTTGACCAGTTTTGTGTGGAAGCGGAATTATTTTTCTTGAAAAGTAACGGCATTCCAGTAAGATCAAGCACAAATTCACCCCTGGTTTTAATGTATCTCGCATAACTGAAAAACTGTATGCCGTAACAAGTTAAAATTTTGTATGTAGACTGAGTGGAGTCTGGTTGTGCATCTCCGTTATTGGTGTGCACAGAGGTTCCAAAAGAAGCGTTTACACTTTTTCTTTCTTTTTTTTTGAGCCAATTCGGTGTAGTTTTCAATGACGACTAAGAAGCATATTTTTCTCGATTATGTTCGATTCGATCGAATTCTGTCTACCAGTCAGGTAGCGAGACATTTTCTTCTGGGTGGAGTAAAGGAAATTTGTGGCTTCACTTTTGGTTGATAGCATTCGTTCGAATTGAATCATCAATTATATTAGGTTGAATGTGCCCCTGAAATGATGTTATGAATGGACGCCTACTTGGTGAAAAATTGAGCGAAAAATATTTCACTAGATACTGTTTCTAAATTATTATTTCATTATGATTTTTTGAAAAAAATTACTTCTAGAATAAAATTTCGCGAAATTCTGATTATTAGGTTGATCAAAAGTTATTAACTGGAAGTTTTTCTGGAACAAAGTGTTCCAAATTGTGCAGGTTTATTTGCAGTGTATTAAATGATTGATTGAGTAAATGAAACAAACTATTTCACTTCGCCCCATCCACTTTGCCCCCACATGTACTTGACTAAATGTACAATTTATTTTAAATACAAATAAACTTAATATTAACTAAATAAATACTGCATTGGACATTAAGAGGACTCAATTAATATTTAAAATGTTAATAACAAGAACTTTATTATTTTGTAGCAACAGAAATAATTTTTGAGTTACAACAAAATATTACAATCTGAGTACCAATTATTTAAAGTTGCATATACTACCAAATGCTTTAAACTTCGGCGGTATTTTTTTCCTGACAGAAATAGACTACATATGATACTATATAGTTAAAATAATACCAGATGGGTGGAGCTAAAAGCAGAGTAAAGATTTCACCATTTCACTTTGCCCTGCTAGTTCACTTTGCCCCAAGTTCCCTTACTTATGTACTTCGAAGAAAGTATTGTACTACAAAAATGTGATTAATACATTGTTACTTAATGTAACTATTATATTGAATCAATTTTATTCATCAGGTATTTGAATTTTAAGTAAGTAATGTAAATTCTAAGGAATAGATGTCAGATGACCACTACTGACTCATGCATGAGGCCACTACTGAAAATCTCAGATTTTGGGGTGACCACTAATGGATCAAGTTTGAAGTTCAGAAAAAAAGGGTTAAAAATTGAAATTCTGGCATTTTTAGAAAATGGGACGATAAAGGAATAATTAGGCTATAATGCGCTCAATGAGTTTTAAAATTGGAATTAATATTGTATATCTAATGTTTAAAAAAGACGCAAAATATGCTTAACTGTGGCCACTACTAGTGCGTTTACCTTAAATGAATAATAAAAGTTTCCATTTTTAATGCTACTGAAATGTTAGATTATCTTCTGCCGACAGAGTACAAAAAACTAATAAATCGCGGGGAAAATAACCAAAAGGGGAAAAAATTAAATCTCTTGATCACAGGAAAAGCCTCAAAGCAAAAGCAAAAATTTATTTGTTTACACTCGAGAAAAAAATGGCAACATATTTTTGTTATCAATGATTTTATTCACACTATTTAAAACTGAGCTCGCAGCAATTCCGTGACCTAAATCGCAGATGATACTTTAATGAAGAATTGAGGGGTGTTCTAATTATCCCCCGAATTACGTGTAAAACTCACCTTGTGCAACATTTTAAGGACTTTAACATGCTGCAAAAAATCTAACAAATATGACCTTTTTTTCTGTGAGACATTCTCAAATTTATAATTTTCATTAAAATTGGAATAAAAATCATGTAAGACTTTTTTCTAAACGAAAGGTACCCTATGCTCACCCCGGAACTCGTGACAAAGTGTGTAAAAAGTTCATGATGATAGGAATGAGTAATTAAGGCGTGAAAAAGTAACAAACAATCAAAGTCTTTTTCGAAATTATAATATTGGTAAATATTTCAACACACTTTTTTACATTAACCTCACTAAAAACTTTTTTTTTAAAAATCTCTCAGGAAAGAAGTTAGTTTTTTTTTCTTCTGAGATTAAAATGGTTATAAACGATAGAAGTTTGGAGGTTTTTTTTTTTTTTTTTTTGAAATACTTTTATTCGCAGTAGTTTGCCTTGTAAGTAAAGCCAACATTTATAATCTTTCTAACATTTCCTGTAACCTTCTTTCATGGATACATCATTTAAATTAAATTTTATTACAAATTTAATTTTTCTTTTTAAGTACAACATCTATATCCTTATAGTTTGTCATTTAACCTGAAGAAAGGATCTTACTACAGTGGTTTATAAATTAGTAATTTGGGTTACTTAACCGCTTATTTATTTACATTTCTATAAATTTTTCTATTGAAATCATTTATAAGGTCATAGCATAAAAACTTCTTATGCCTTTTTATTAAGAAAAAGTAAAAATACATCATTTCTAAACCGATTTTTCTGGTCAAAAACTTATATTTCAATCAAAAGTGCTTCTAAAAATTTTTTTCTCAAAAAACTACAAGGAGTTTTTCTTTTTGATTAACCTTGTAGAAAGACATAGATGATAACAAATCTTGGTAAAACCTTTGCATGTAACTAGATTTATTACTTATTGAAAATACTTAAATACTCTAAATCGATCAAACGAATGCAGTAACGTTTTTCGCTAATAAATCTTTGTATTTTTTTTTCTTTTCAAAATCTCACATATTTTAATAAATTTTTGAGTGACTTTGAATTTAAAATTACCTTTAAAAATTGCAAAGTAACGTACAAGGAGATATCTAATTACAAGGAAATGTGTCGGATGACAAATCTTCTTTGCATATTTTGGTTCTCTATAAAGAATTTTAAACACTATCTTCTTCATGTGACAAAATTAAATATCGAAGTAATGATTTTCGATATTTTCTTCTGTTTAATGTGTGACACTTTCAGCTGTTTGTCAATCAAGAAAAGTATCGTAAATCTATAGAGTATATTGGTATTCTATAATTGTTTTCTTTTTCCTCGGGAAACTGCTTTTTGAAATTAACAACCAAAAGTAAAGATGCACAATTTCTCTTATTCAAATTTTTCCTAGCAGTTACAGAGGGGAGCCAAATCATTATACTTAAACAAACTTTAATTGCTGTAACACATATTTTTATTATCTGAATACATATTACAATGTATTTAAAAGTTTAAAGTTTATTCTTGCAACACTTTATTTTAAATTTTTTAATAAGATAGACGTCAGTGTCAGATTCCGTTAAAATTTAAAAATACAAGCTTATTCTTCTGAGTGTGATTTTTAAAAAAGGTTAAATATTTTATATATAATACTTGGTTACTCAAGTAGCCGTATCATGAATTGAGAGAATGCCACGCCGCATCCAAGCCGTGATCGCAGATAAAGGCGGAGTTAATAAATATAAAATAATATATATAAAATAATAATTTTTTTTTTGCCATTTATAATATCGATCAGAAGGTACTTTACGCATAATAGGTTTAATTAATATTATAAATAAACTTTAAAAAGTATTCAAATAAATAAAACTATGAAACAACAACAAAAAACAGTAAAGTTACAGAAAATTTTCAGTAAGTTACCGTCCTATAGCCAGGGCTATGGCAGAAATACATGAAATTCACCGCCACCTCAGTCAATTCCAGTCGAGGACTGCAGTTTCGTGCTTATTAGTACTCATCAGCCCGGCGTAGGAGTAACTGAGCTGGAGGTGGAAAACCTCTTAAAGGCACTGCAGTCCTCGGCTGGAATTGACTGAGCTGGCGGTGTATTTCATGTATTTCTGCCTTAGCCCTGGCTATAGGTCGGTAACTTACTGAATATGGTAACTGCCTTCCTTCAATATTCGAGTTGAACCGAATCATTGCTTCGGTCACTCGTCTAGTCAGTGCTAATTCTATAATGGCTACCAGTTTGTTGGCACTCTTGGCTTCCTTAAGAGGTTTTCTACCTCCAGCTCAGTTACTCCTGTGCCGGGTTGATGAGTGCTAATAAGCACGAAACTGCAGTACTCGGCTGGAATTGACTGAGCTGGCGATGTGTTTCACACACAAAAAATTTTGTTTATGTATAATAATTTGTCTACCCTCTGTATATGTCATAAATAAAACACAGACGGAAAACGGTTTCAATCTATCGCCTGTAAAATCTGTTAAAATGACAAGATTTTCATGTCTCACATGTTGAACTAAGAAAGAAAAAAATAAGCGTGTGCAGAAAAGTAAATTAAGTACTGCAACTCTGAATCGCACGAATTTGCCGAAAACTGCATACACGTATTTCGTTCTTTCCCATCACCCGTTTTCATTGCAAAGGATTGTGAGCTTGTGAAAGAAAAACGCTTTTGTTGGATCTTTTCATCCATCAGCTCACATATATTGCATTATTCTTGAACCCTTTGCAAGTATTTCTTTTAAGTACAAATAATGGAGTATGAATTAAAACAGGGAAATACTTCAAATTCATATTAATTTTTAAAAAAATTGCTTCTTTATTTGAAGGATTAAAAATTATAATACTTGCATGCATGTAGTAGCTAAATTGGACACAACGCAATGTGATTCATCACGTACAGAAAAAAAAAAAAAAATGACTTCCTCGCCCTTGTAAAAGAATGAACAAGTTTTAGTAGGGTAAAGTAGCCATAATTTATCTTCATGCCGAATTTCGGCCCCCTAAGCTTCTCTGATCTGACACTAGGTGTCGCCACCAGTGATATTTTTGTATGGTTGCGGTTAAGAATACTATTTATTTCTCGAAATTTCAGGAATCTAGTCCGCTGCGTTGCCGTTCAAGAGCACTTATTCCGATTTTTGAAAACTTTATACCGAACCTCAGGATGCACTTTCTTTAAATACTTTTGACACACACTTTTAACCCAAAAACAAGCTTTTTTTTTTTTTTTAATTATTTTCCTTTTTAAAATAAAAATGTATTTTTGATTTTGAAGGTTTACTTTAGTTAATTTTAAAAAGAAATGAGTAAAAGGACCTCAATTTGAATTTAAAAAAGGATGAAATAAATAAGTAAAGAAACATTAATCATAAGTTAGATTAATGTATTTCCTTCGCTGTTTAAACATGCTACCATTATAAACTTCTTTTTTTTTTTCTAAATCCAAACTTACTCTGCTAGATGACACTGTATTTTATCATAATTTCATTTTTAATGCTTTAAATATAAATAATGACTTCTACTTTTATTACTTTAAAAAATATTGACGTACTAAAGATGTTTATAATGATCTAGAATAAATTCATAATTTCAAAAAAAGAAAAACAACTGTGAAGGAATTGTAAGATTAATCAGTCTAAATGATCTTATAACTATTTTACATACCATTTTTCAATTTGCATTCTCCAAAAAGAACTTGATTACTTCTTATTTTTTTAAGAAATGTGAATTTAATGAGTTTCTCTTAAAATCAAAGCTTTATTTGAGCGATAATATAATTAAACCAGTCAAATGTTAAATTTGGAAACTTTTTACAAACACAAAGGGTTGCATAATTTTTGAGTCTATTATATTGAAAAAGAAAAGAAGTAATTAATTTCGATCAAAATAGAACGTTTGCGGCTTAGCAAAGTTTTAATTAGGTAAATTACTAGAGCTGTTCCAAAGAGCTTTTCGATCCGATCGATTTAGCGCATTTGCTTGCATAAATATTTTTAAAACAGGAGATTATCCGTCGATAACAAATAATTTCATCTAAAAGTTAATTATTAATGTAATTTTATAATAAAGAACCTACAATTACAGTTTTTTTTTTTTTTTTTGTCAAAAAATTGCTTGAAATATTTCTAAAACACTGCCATTTCCAAGGGCCAAGGCAGAAGTCAAGTTACTTAAAGTTAACTAACGAATGTTTTAGACCTTAAAAATATTGTTTTTATTTATTTGTTTTTTTTTTTAAATAGCTACCAGAATTTTCAAAAAGAAAGTTTTTTTTTTACTTTTATGATTTTTTTAATACTATTAAAAATAACAATTAAGACAAAGAAAAGCATGTTTTGTAGCCACTTCACATTTTAATTTTATTTATTTTTCTGACGTTTATTTTTTAACAAAAAGAAAAAGGAAATGATATTTCTAAAACCCATTTTCACATGATCACTTTTTATATTTCATGGTAGTAAATGTTTATTTTTTTACTCTGAAACCAGCATGTTCACGTCCTAAAACTTTTATTTTAAATTACTGATAAATTTTTAGTTCCTTTTCACCTTTTTACTTTTATTAAGCAGAAGAGAAATCAGCATCAAGGTGTGTTTTTAATGTTAGCAAACTATTTTACGACTAATAATTTGCTACATTAATATCGTAAAAACATTCTGCAAAAATTTATTTACATAATATATATGTTATTTCCTTTTAAATTAACCGAAAGTATATTAAGGGGAAAATAATTAAATATTTGCTAGTTTACCATTAGGCTCAAAAAATGACATGAATAAATTAAAAATTCAGATGAAAGTTTGTTATTTTCATTAAGCTATCCATTCATTTAAGAAAAGAATGCACTAGCTATTTGTTTCATGAATTTATGGGGCATTTTCTATGTTTTTGTTTGTCCACGTAAGCAACACCAACCAAAAAGAAAAGGCTTTCACTGGCGTGCGTTCCCATAACTAGATGTTTTCTAGTACAAGCAAGACAACTGATTCGGAAATATTCTAAGCGGACTGTGTTTTGGTTCCAATGAAGACTAATTTGCATTTAGAAAAACTCCTTATACACTATTTACACAGGATGATTCTATTAACCATTGTTCAAAATTTAGGGACCAATACCCTATTCTCAGAAGATAGAAATGCTCCATTTCGGGAGCTCCTGCTAAAACAAACCAATATCCGAGCAAGTCGGCGAAGAAGGAACTAAAACTAAAAAACACTGGGTTCTTATTTGGAGTTGAGTTGTTCTACAGTCTCGCAAACAATTTCTATAGTTTAATAACAATACAGGATTGTATATGATGTAATGACGTAACAACATCCGCAAGATAAACGAGCGTCAAATAAACTTTAAATTCAAAATTAACGGATTTTCTGGATTTTACTTGATATTAATATTTAACGTTAATATATTTAAGATCTTTCTGTGAGAAACGGATAATCAAAAAAGCTGTAAATTATTTTCGTCAACTGTATTTTCAAATAGAAAGTAAGAACCTTGTATTGTATAGTGCGTTAGAAATTGCATTAGTCACCGATTTACACTCAATGGGGAATGTTTTGAACTAAATTGAACCATGTTCTTTAAAGCTTTTCAGCAAATCCATTCGAAAAACATTTTCAAAGCGGAAGAAAACTGTGATAGATTTAATAACATGTTCAAAAACAGCTGCGGATAAAAACGCAGAAATAAGGGGGAAATGGGTGTAGTACTCGTAAAATCGCATCCAATACTTCAAAATAATATATTTCTAAGTTAAAACATTTTGTCGAAGCAATGGAGTGCATTCCAACTCTAAGTGCTTGTCAAAAGTTAAAATTTATCACGTATAATTTTACACAAAACTGGGAGCCTTTTAAGTTTAACAGTTGCATTTTATTCTTGTTGAGTGTTTAAAATCTTGCTTTTAGTAAAGAGAATGAAACAAATAAAAATATTTTTATTATTTGTAATATAATAGTATTGCACCTGTTTCTATTTTAAATCTTGTGGAATGGTGTACCTTGGACCAGTGATTAACAGGTAAAGGAAACATGATTTTCAGTAAGAACATATGGGGATGCCATTCTGAAGGAAAATAAAATGCATCTACTGAAATTTACAATAGATGAATATTTTGTTTTCCTTTATAGATGAAAGCACCGTTCTTAGCATAAAAAATCGTTTACCATTGGCTTTGCAAACAAGATGATGTTTTTAAGATACTTTTTAATGTCACGCTGGAAAGAGGAGTTTTGTATTATATTGAAAAATCTTAAGTGAAACAATTAAAATCCTACATAAATATTGACGAAAAATATGCCGAGATTTTAAAATAAAATTATTATACGTTAAGAAATTTTATACTTTTTAATCAAGGTATAAACTTATACATTTCAGAATTGAAGAACAGAGAAGGTTTTAAATAAATTTTTCTTAAGGCAAAACTATGAGGTATTAAAATCTTTTCCACATTGAGGTAGCGTTTCATAGACATATCTAACACAAATAACTTCGAATTAAGTTGCAACGATCATTTTAGTCAATTTACATAGTAAAGTCACAAAATTTCCCCTCAAAGCAACATTCATATTTTCTTCTCGTTCCAGAATCAAAGAATTTTGGCTTACATTTGCTGGAGTCAGTTTGTACTGAGTTTAACTGAAACTAGCAAAACAGAGAATTAGTTACAAATCTCATTATATCTGTGACGGAGATAAAACTGGAGTTGTGCTTTACACTTACCATCCCGACTAGAGCGTAAATTTTCCATCATAGTAGATAGGGGGGATAAATTGAAGAGCATTCCTGAAATGAAATGAATAGATGAAGTTTTGATAGTGAAATGGTTTAAATCTGAAGCACAGTCATTCAGGTTATTTTTGAGACTTCCGCTCTACTTCATTTTATATTAAGTTTATTTGACTTATCTATTATTTAAAAAAAAAACTGAAAGACCTAGCTCTGCCCCCCCCCATCCCCTGATGAACACACATCTGCAACAACTGTGTTTACAAGTGCCTCATCATCTACCTTTGGATTAACTTTCAAAAATAAAGAATTCTCAATTCGACGAAAAAAATTTAATTATCATATATTTACCTGAATTTTAAGATTGCAGTAATTCCGTTTAGGTTGCAAGTTAAGGATGAAGCTTTGGTAGTTAAATGGTTTAAATCTAAAGCACAGTGACTCAGGTTAATTTTGAGACTTCTTGGTTTACATCTCTCTACTTTATTTTTTTAGTTTATTTGACAATCTTACTATTAAAAATAAACTAGAAGAACTAGCTCTGCATGCACCTGGGGAATACATATCTGCCCCAGATATTGTGTTTACAAGTGCCCCATCATCTACCTTAGGATTAACTTTCAAAAGTAAAGAATTCTTAACTCGACGAAAAAAATTTAATAGTCATACATTTACCTGAATGTTACGACTGCAGTAATTCCGTTTAGGGTTACAATTTATAGCTGAAGCTTTGGTATTTAAATGGTTTAATTCTGAAGCGCAGTCATTCAGGTTAATTTTGAGACCTCCTGGTTAACTTCGCGCTACTTTATTTTTTTTTTTTTTAGTTTATTTAGTTAGAGTTAACTTTAAAAAATGAAGAACTTTCAATTCGACGAAAAAATTTTAACATTGTCATAAATTTACCTGAATGTTAATAAAATGGATTGCAGTAATTCCGTTTAGGTTATATGTTATATGCAGTTAAAAGTTGTTTTCGCGTGAAGAAAACAGTGATGAAATTATGTACAATCCCTTCTAAAACGAAGAAATTGTCTCCGCAGAAACAAAAAATGGATTAATGCTCTAAAAGTAGGACTTGTAAAAGTAGGACTAAATATTACTCATCACTTGGTATTTTTTCTTCAAGTAATCTTAATAAAAATACCGTGTTCCCCTATATTTTATCATTTTTTTTATAAATTCGAAGAAAAAATTTGATGGAAATGAAATTTTTATGCTTTGTTCGATAGCTTTATGCTTATGACGTGATGCGACCTATCATGATTGAACTTTTTATTTTATTCTACCTTTAAAGTTACGTGTACAATTTAAAAGTTTGTTTTCGGGAAATTTCAAAATACTCTTGTAATAAACTATCATAAAAGTGACAGAACTCCCTAAACATTAGTAGCGATTTGAATTTTACAAATATCAGTTTGTCCTTTGAATTTGAAGAAAATAATTAATTAATTAAACGATAGAACTCACGAGGTAAAAAAAAAGTTAAAGAAAACCTGTGTTCAGGATTCTTATTTTTAAATGCCGTAACCATGTTACATATTGCTTTTTGATAGATAAACGAAAAGAAGAAGACTTTATAACAAATTTCACGTATTTTCAAATTTCATTTTACTTTTCACTTGTAAGGCCAATACGAATAGGTGAAAAATGTATTCGCAAAATATTAAAATAGCAAAAATAAGCCACTTTATTTCATTCCGCAGATTGCATGAAAGATTTTACTTTTCAAAATTTCATTTGACAGATGCCTTTTCAGAAATGAAAATTTCATAAGCGACGAAAACTTTGCCACCTCTATCAGCAAAATATTTGAAATTTGTGGTAACAGTAACAGTTGAGATTTAATAATGGCAAACACTAAACGCTTAGGGAAGGTACGATTTCCTAAAAGGGATTTTATCCTGAAATATAAATTTTCTGTGACGCATTGTGAGTAGTTTACCTTCTTGAAAGCAACCTTTCCATGCTTTTACCAAAACGCTGCGTTTAAGAGATGCAATGCAGGCTTTTTTTCTTCCGTTTTGAAAAAGAGAAATAGCATGAATGCCATTAAACGGAAAACGGTATTTTTGTCCCGCACATGACGCCTCATATATTTCATTAAAAATAATACTTTAAAATATTAATAAACAAATTTTTTCTGCATTTAAGAGATGCAATGCGGGCTTTTTTTCTTCCATTTCGAAAAAGAGAAATAGCATGAGGGCCATTAAACGGAAAACGATCTTTTTATCCCGCACATGACGCCTCATATATTTCATTAAAAATAATACTTTAAAATATTAGTAAACAAACTTTTTCTGCAGTTAAGAGATGCGTTTAAGAGATGCAATGCAGGTTTTTTTTCTTCCGTTTCGAAAAAGAGAAATAGCATGAGGGCCATTAAATGGAAAACGGTATTTTTGTCCCGCACATGACGCCTCATATATTTCATTAAAAATAATACTTTAAAATATTAATAAACAAACTTTTTCTGCATAACAAATTACAAACTTATGCAAATATTATGCTTGTATCTTAAGCAAAAAATTTCGTCATTATTCATTAAAATTACTACTTTTTAATGAAATATATGAGCCGTTACGTGTGGGACAAAGGGTTGAATGTTTCATGGAATGGCCCATGAAAAGATTTTATTTTCCTTTTACGGTTAATCGAAGGCACCTATGTTTCTGTTGAGATTGTCTAAGAATACATTAATTATTCCACATAAAGTTTTTTATTTTTAAAAATATAAGTGTTTTCTTAATACTCTAAACTTCTGCTGAAGTTTAAAGAACTTTTTAGGTACATTTAATAAAATTCATCACTTTCTTTCTAACCAATTTTAAA
The DNA here is from genome assembly GCF_026930045.1 of Uloborus diversus. Classification (NCBI taxonomy): domain Eukaryota; kingdom Metazoa; phylum Arthropoda; class Arachnida; order Araneae; family Uloboridae; genus Uloborus; species Uloborus diversus. Next base: position 82,184 of record NW_026558467.1, on the reverse strand, counting down.
AGGAAAACAAATGAGCAGACTACATCACTGCATTTTCTGTACGCTGTCATAACGACTGTAGCAATGATATTGGCATTCCCCAAATAATTTGTAATGGCTGAAGCAATACTATTTGCACTCCCCAAAAAATTCTTAATGGCTGAAACAATACTATTTGCATTCCCTAAAAAATTCGTAATGGCTGAAACGATACTATTTGCACTCCCCAAAAATTTCATAATGGGTGAAACAATACTGCACTCCCCAGAAAATGCGCTGCTTCCTTCACCGAGTAACCAGCATATTGCATTCCAACAATCATGACTTTTTCTAACTCTGTCAAATCAGTCACCATTAATTTTTTCAGAACGCATATTTAACGTATGCATCACCTATGGCTAATTTTGAATGTCTGATACCGTACCTATCGTCACCACTAAAAGCAGACTTAAGTGAAAAGTAACACATGCCTGCTTCTTTGCAATGCACCATGCTTATTTTATGCACTGTAAAAAATAAAATCCAAAACGTCACTGATTACTTCCGGGTAACGCTGATTACTTTCAGGATTTACACCAGTTTCCTGTGAAAAATATTTTTTTTTTGTAAAAAGAGGTTTCCTGAATCACTTCTAAGTTTCGTGAATCCCGATTTTACTCTGTTGTTAAAACATTTTTAGCTACCAGTGTAAAAATATATTAAGCTTCTTTATTGGGTGTTTATCCCCTAATTTACTTACGGCCTCTCCGGGTTGACTGAGCCTCAATCGAGGGCGTAATTGGGTGGTCTCCGAATATTGTAGCTTTGGAGGAATTGCATGCAATTCCGCCTTGTTTTCGGCCATATTTGAGTCAAGAGCTTTCCTGGTAAACCAGGAAGACGAAAGCTATTACGATATGCATATATGGGAATTCAACTGAAGGTTCCTGAGTTATTTCAGAAACATGAATTTCTTTGTTAGGGAAAATCTGAATTTTTCAGAAAGTTCTATCTTTTAGTGGGAAAATTTTCTAGGCGTGGGAAATTTTTCACATCAGTTGCCAGTTATTTTCCTGGAACGTTCCGAATTTTTTCTTCCTTTTTTTTACATTATGGGTGCTTGTATTATTCTGTCACCCCATCAGTAGATTTGTATATATACGTCTTCAAAAAATGATCAAATTTGATCCAACACATCTCAAAATGTTAAATCTGCCTGAATTCAAGATTCTAAAGTTCTTACAATTTTTCTTTCTAGACATTAAACAAAGAAAACAGTGAAAAGAAGGATAAAGACAAATCTAATTATTTTTGGAAAGAGTACAATGTCTTCTTCCTTCATGTTTTGCACATTAAAGTGGAAATAAATATTTTCTTTTACAGATGCAGAAAAAAACTTAAGTTTTTTATTGCAAACCAAAGCATGAAAAGCGTAAATATTATTTCAGAATTGTTTAATGAAATGAGAAAGTATAAAAATACGTCTTCACTATTTCAAAAATATGCGTTTTCTTTCCTAATTAATTTATTTTTTACTTCTGTTTTGCACTTTCTAAGTTTAATTACCATATTAAAACATGGAAAAAATCCTTCTTCATAATTTCAGCATGCTTAAAAGCAAAGTTACAGCTAGGTTTGTTTTACATGAAAAAATTTCTTTTGACCAAAAACTATTTTTGTAGCCTTTTCGCTTTCAAATGCTTATCATGTGCTATTTTTTTGGACGTCAAGTGAAGAAAACGGTGATTTCTTTTCAACATTTTGCTTTTGAAAAACAGTAAGGTGAAGTAAAAAAAAGCGTCATCTTTGAAATCATTGTAACATGAAGTTAATTCAAAACTAGACCAGCATATTCTCTATTGTACCATTATGGATATCGTATCTGTATTTGGCAAGTTATCCGCTCCAAACTATAGCGCACACCCATCGTCATCATAAAAAAAAAAAAAAAAAAAAAAAAAAAAACAGTTATGAAATAAAAACAAAACTATTGACACAAAAAATATGAATGTTTTTTTTTTTTTGGAAGTTGAGTCAGATTGATTTGTTTTCTTTCGTACAACATTTTCAGAAATATTTCTATTGTGTTATTGAAAGAAAATTGTAGCAGTGGAAGGTAATCACTCAGGATTGCTACTGAAAAACAAATGCCGAAAAAATAAAATAAGAATAGAAAAATAACATACAGAAAAGCATCACTATATCTAAATACCTAAAAACTTCAAATATTAAAGTTTTTTTTTTTTTTTTTTGCAATTCATTTCAAATTTTAATACTTGTTCGCCAAATTCATAGGTTTTGAGCTCCACTAACCTCGTATCTCGCTTCGAAACAAAAAGATTTGGCCAAGTGCGTAACTGTACGCATGTAACTCTTGGCAGATATGAAATTGTTAAAACAAATGTGCTAACTGCAGCAAACTTACAGGGTGCAGTCGAAAAACTCAGACAAAGTTTGCACCATCGAAAGGAAATAAAATAATTTATTATTAATGAGTGTGTTTATTTCATTTTGTCTCTCAATTCAATAAGAAATCCATTTATAATAAATCTCCTATTTATATTTCGTATTTTGGCATTTTTACAATGTCAAGCAAACGATCTGCTATTTTAAAACTGTTTAGCCAAGGTAAGTGGCAGTTTGTTGGCTTGATGTACCTACGCAAACAGTGCTTGGTGCAATATGCCATTTCAAAGAGCCCGAAAATAATAGTTGACGTCCAGGAAATGTACAAAAGCGTACAAAAACACTTCTGTTGATCGTAAGGTCAAAAAGAAGCGAGTTCAATGAAATCCTCAGGTTTTCATGAGATGGGTCGATGATGAAACGGGGAATGTTCGTACATGACTGATCAGTTAGGATGAGGGCAAAAACAGAGCTCATATAGAAGCTTTATGAGTTCCAATAAGTTCAGCATTTTTCTGAAGAAAACAAATTCGTGCTGCTCCAAAGATGCCAAAAACACTTGAGACGGGCCGTAAGTCACCACTGGGGAGAGATTCCTTTCACTGATGAGCAGCTCTTTACCATTTAACCAGCTCATAACTCTCAGATCGATGGGATTTGGTCTGTAGAAACTCCATACACCTTCACAAATGCGAAACATCGACCAAACCCGAAGATGGTCTTGGTGTGGCGATATTTGCACAAGCACGAAAACCATTTTTGGTTTTTGTGGATTAGGGCTTAAAATTGAATCAAAAAGCGTATCAGTGCATCATTTTCGAAGCTGTTGTACTTTTGTGAGCCAATAAGCACTTTGGCAATGTAGACTGAACGCTTGTTTTCGAAACTCCGTACCAGTTTACTTTTCCAGAACGACAAGAGTGCAAGCCAAAAAGTGCAAGGTGAATTTTCCTGATATAATATCTGTTGAGTCGGAACCCTACTGGCTAGCCCTCAATCTCATGGATTATGGTGTAAGGCCTTTTTTAGAGTCTAGGGTCTGCACTAAATCACACTAACATTTGCCCTCTCTAAATCAATTTCTTTGGCTCAAATATGATTAATTAAAGGTAAGAGACTTGCGGCCAATGGCCGAAAAGTTCAATTAGCGTTTGCGCTTCTGTGCGCTGCCAACGGCGGCCAATTTGAAAATAATTAAATTCATTGATTACTTAAGGTCAACTTACATTAATATTAGTTGTGTTTTGTTTATTTATTTTAAATACAGTTGTATAAAAATTGCTTGTCCGGGGGCTTTTTTGCTGCACCCTGTAATTGTTATTTTCTGATAGTACCATTGTAAACCCCCTTCTTCCTCCTCCAAACCGCTACCCAACACCAAAAATACATCAGGCTCAAAAATAATAATTTCCGAAGCGTTTTGTCTCGCTGAACTTAAACATTACCAGAATAGGCTGAAATAAGGGGGGGGGGGGTCTAAGATAAAGATCCAAAGGTCACTAATTTTCATCTTTCCCTGCAATACAGAAGCATCTCCCACGATCTGACCGTCTTTTGATCGCCCCTGGTGACGAGAGTAAATTTTAGGGAGGTAAATGCCCAAAATGAGTCTCTAGTAAATCCAAAAATCTCTCTATTCCACGCCTGCTCTTTCTGCTGGGAATAATAATGAAGCACTTCAAAAAAGCTATGGACAAATATGGTTTTTCAATACCTTATAAGGAAATTCCTCACATAGATTGAATATGATTTTTAACTGCTCCTCAAATGTGCCCAAATATGAAGATCCCTGTTTTTATTAAAATTTTGGAGGGTAAAAGAAAAACACCTCGGAAGCCTTTAAGAGTGTGTTACTAGGATTTCGATGCCAAAAAGAAGACAAACAGCTGGTCCCTGGTCAAAAACCTCCTAAAGAAGTTCTCTGCACATTTATGTAATATATGTCCTTGAAACTCAATTTCACTTAGTGCGTGTTTTGCCTGAAAACTGTTGAGCTGTAAGCGAGAAGCATGGTGAAAGGTTTCACTAAGATATTTCTGCAATTTAATGCAGATTTAGTATCAGGTTCATTGAGCTGAGTTAATGCATGCTGAATACTGTTGGACTATTACAACAGATGCTTTTTCTTTGACGCACAAAAATCTATCGAAAATTAAAAGTTTACATGAATAGGTTAAAAACCTCTGCTTCCTGAGAGGAAAAAAAAACATTGTTTCATGAAACAGAACTTAAATTTACTGCCCAAGATTATGTTTCGGTTTAGCCTTAAATCGACGCGACTAGCTGTTTCTGGGCATCTTTCTCGAATGCTCTTTTGTGTATTGTGAAAATAAGAGCTAGTAAAAAAAAATCATTTACATGTTCATTTTTTTCGACCCGAAGTTAGTAAGAATTAACTTTTTATTTCCAGGGTGTAGACAAATTTTATTTTTTGTTGCCTAATGCAACAAAAGAGATTCGGGACCAAATAAAACTAGTTACGAACACTAAAAAGGAAATTCGTTTTGATGAGTCAATTACATCATAGACATTTCAAAACCAGAAGTAAGATGGATAATATTACTGTTCAAGTAATTTTATTTTTCTGTCGTGTAAGAAAAGAAACCATTTAATTGTTTAATCAATAATCAAAACTGGCATATTTTTCCTACACTTTGTTCGTTACAGTTTAGGCTGTAACCTTAATACATATTCCACGATAAAACAATCAAACATTATTATTATTATTTTGAAGAAAAATTGCTAGACAAATTTTCGTTTGATTTTATTCAGAAAATCATCCTAATATTACTATAGTAAACCAACATTTTTGTAGAACCACGTGTAATTAATTTTTAAGTTAATTTAACCGTTCCTTTTTATGGCCTCAGTTCTAGTGCGTTTTCGAAAATATTGCGCCTCTTTGTTGTCTCCCGACAAACGCGATATAACGAGGGGTCTTTTTGTAGTTGGAACTTTGCACCAAAAATATAGCCGAAGAAATAGGAAGAAAAAACAAATCTCATGAAAAGTGTGAAAAGTACAAATAAATATCAGCAAATTGAAAAACAAAAAGGCCCATTTCTCCTTAAATCCGCAAAAAAAAAAAGAGCAAAAAGCTACCCAAATGGCTGAGATAACTGCTGAGCCTAACTTTTTAAATCTTCATACTTATATTACAAGCGTAATAAACAACTTAAAGACTTCAAACAAATCTCATCCTACATAAAACGAATAAGAACTTTTAAATGTTATAAAGATTTAAAAATAGCGAGAAATTTTCGCACCTAAACTTTTAAATTTATGTGAATATTACACTTCGATTACATTTTTTTTTTTTTTTTTCAATCTTTACTAATAATAAAGCTGAACGTCGCTCTGTCCGGATCTCTCTCTGTCTGTCAGGATCTCTGTGACGCACATAACGCCTAGACCATTCGGCCGATTTTCATGAAATTTAGCACAAAGTTTGTTTGTAGCATAAAGATGTGCACCTCGAAGCGATTTTTTGAAAATTTGATTTTGTTCTTTTTCTACACCAATTTTAAGAAAATTTTTCCGAGCATATTATCACAACGTGGAATAGTAAATTACGAAATCATCATAACCTGGAACCGTAACATGGGCGAGCCATTTAACATAGCAAATTGGCGAGAAATGCATCATCCATTATTTGTTAATATACAGACGAACCAAATGACCTTTAAATTTTCTACTACGGGCAAAGTCGTGCAGGTGCTACTAGTATGCATATAAAGAAGCATTTTTCGTTTTTGCAAACATACGGAACAGTGAGTGAATTAAATTTCATTCGCTTCCTCTTTAATTTAGAACTAAAAAAATGAAGATATTTTTTGACGTTAACATATAAATGTAACAATTTTGAAATTATTTTAACGCAGTTCATTCATAATTGAGTTTTCTCAGAATTTCAAGAATTATATTTTTGAAAAATCTTTAAATAGAAACAAGCAAACATATACCAATAGAAATTTGCTAATGGATGGTGATACATTTCTTGAAATAGATAAAAGATAGAAATTGCAAGTTATTTGTGTGTAGAAAATGGCGAAGAAGTTAGATGTTCTTTACATTTTTTTTTTATTATTAAAAGTTATCTTGAGTGCTTTTATGAAAATCACATCTGATCAGTTTAATCCGAATACAAACCTAAGCATTAAAACTGTCTTACTCTAAGAAACTTTTTGTAAGATAACTTTACAAAAAAACTCTAAATGGGAATCTTATAAAAATAACAAACTGGTTATAACGTTTTCTCTTAATATAGTCTCTCACAGAAAACACACATAAGTGATTTTCTCTTCCCTCTTCTATGCCCGTTCTGAAAAATATATATGCATTTGAACATTCATATATTTCCAAAGGTTCAAAAGCTTTTCCGACCATTTTGTTTTTAAGTTGAAAAATTCTTTTTGTTTCTTTTTTATAGATATCCATATTTCTATCTCTTTACGGTTGGTCCTTGCTTCTTACGACCATCTAGATATGATGTAAATCAATAGTTTCGTATTGATAAACTATAAGTAGTACTTTTCTCCATGCGCCAGCAACATTTTGAAAGTAATGCCCCAAAACATATGGTTTCTTCTTGGGACAAAATATAAAATCCATTTTTCGTTGGTTGGTAGAGTTTTGTGCTTTTTAGAGAGAGCACGCATTAATCACAATAACCAATAAACAACTGTTATTTTGTGCTCAATCATGATAGAGTGCAATTCAAAAGTCTTCATTCTTTTCATCGCTGAAATATAAATACATTATGAACATACAATATTTTTTCTGTTGTCACTTCAACTCAATTTTTTTTGTTTGAATTGCTTACCGTAAAAGCACCAAAATGTTTTTCTTGGAAAAATATATTTTTTAACTAAGTTATTTTTAAGCTCTATGATGGATATATTTGCCCGGATTTTTAAAAGATCCGTGATTCAGAACGAAAGTCGCATAAAAACACTAACTATTTGCTTCAGAAAATTTGAATTTTGCGCAATGTAAAAATCAACATTTTAAAATTAACTGTACCAGCAGACTGTGATAGGAACAATATTGAAAGCTATAATTAGTTTAGTAAAAAGGAATGGGAAAAAATAATGTAAACGAACTCATTATTTTTCGAGTAAAATAAATAGCTCAGGCAAAATATCTGTACCTCAAAGCCAGAAAGACGTAAGTCACAATATGGTAATTTTACAGGAGAGAGGAAAAACTTTTTCTGGAACATGCAAAGGATCAGGCACGCACTCACTCTTTTTAACTCCGGTCAAATACTGAAAAGAGTTTTTTTTTTTTCTAAGAATAGCGTTTACATGGCTCGATGCAGAATAATCTTCTACATACATGCACTAACAAACGGAAAATCGCAATTTCTGGACTTACGTCAGTCTGGCTCTGAGGTACAGATATTTCTATTTAAAAGTACATATCTATATACGGTGCCGGCAAAAAAAAACTTTACATTTGGCTCGCATTTAAAAACTTTACGTGCAAACTTCTTTTTATGATTTTACTTGGCATGCTCCCTAGTGATTTGGCCGAATATCGAATAATCGGCCAGCTTGTGGCCGAATATTCGGTATTCTGCCAATTAACAAGAGAGCATGCCAAGTAAAATCATAACGAGAAAAAGTTATGTAAAGTTTTAAATACATATATTTGCTTACATATAGTAAAATATAAATTTTGGGCATTTTAGCATTTATTACTTAATGTTTTCACGTAACCCTATGGGAAACTTGTTCTTCAACAGAAAATAATCTTGGACACTTTGAGTCACTATTATATCGCCATTGAGGGTTTAAATTGCATTGCATTGGTGCCTGTTTGTAAAAAAAAATTTCAACTGTTGAAGTATGCTGAAGCAATTTTATTTTGCCTTTTTTATTCATATTTTGTTTAACGTTTTGGTGAATTTTAACTTTTTTAAAAGATTTATGCAACCCTACATGGTTAGCATGATGAGTAGATATTTTAGTGACCAAAATCTGATTTAAAGCAGCGTAGCAAGCAAAGTATTTGGTATTTTTATAGAAGCAGACAGAATAGTAGAAATCAATCACCGTTCAGCTGACACAATCGGTTTCAAAACTGTTTGAAATAAAACTTTAACAAAGATTTAAATTATAAATATGTATGTTAGGCACATAAAACTGAATTTGTTTTATTTCTGAGCGTTCAAAGAGCTCAGTTCATGCAGAACGTTACTTTATTTCAGCATTTATTCCGAGGACATTAACTTACTCACCTTAGAGTATAATGCAATTTCCTTTTATTCTGTTAGGAATACCCTCAGGTTTTATGAGACCTTAACCTTTCTGCATGCTTTGTCTACTGCTCCTTGGAGTGTAGTAGCCACTAAAAGAAACCATTTCTTCTCCTTTCATTTATTTCAAGTAATCAGACAAGGACAAAAATAATAAGGTAGACAACTTAAGCTTGCGTTCTATACCGAAGATTCTTTTTTTAACATTATCTCTTTTTAGTGGCTAAAACAATGAATGAAAAAGCGTGTAGCGTAAGCTCCAATAACATATTTGTAGACATTTCTTAAATAATGAATTAAACACAAAATTTTCTGGCTAATGTTTCGGGATTTTCCCCAATACCTATATTTTCCCGGACGGTGGAACTTAAAGCTTACAGCTAAGCGGTGGGGTGTGTGCGGGGAGTACCTATATTTTAATTATATTCAGGCAGTTTAATTATAGACAAAATGGAAATTTATTAAATTTAAAAGGAAGAAGATTGATGCATTCATTGTTAAACCGAGAGAAAAGGGTGCTTTCAGAAGTATAATTTTCTGAAAAGCAGATAAACACGCAATATTCAACTCCGTAATTACTGGTACAGTTTATCAACATCTTGCAAGCTCATCTTCATATATTTCATTAAACACTTAATTAAACACTAGAAAATCGCTCGTTAAAGTATGACGGCTGAAAATTGCTTAAAGTTTGAACGAAGCAATTGCATGTTTAGTGATATTTTGATAGTTTAAATTTTAGCCCTAGCTCCAGGTGTTAAACTCTAAAATCCCAGTAGATAGCATTTATTGTTGACCACTTTTTCGTTTATTTATTCTCCTAAAATAACAGTCTTACTAATAAAACAGTTAAGTTACCGAATCCAGTTGAGCCTTTTCAAAATAAAGCACATCGCTTATGTCAAACATTACCAAAAAAAATACTATCAAATTATCGTACCGTGGCGCGAGTTTTGTCGTCAGGAGTGTTACTCGATCAATAAATTCGCAATTATATATATCAGGATTTTATTTATTTTGTACTAGTGATACCCGCACGGCTTTGCCCGTAATAGAAAAATTAAAAGGTTTTTTGGTTCGCCTGTATATTTACAAATAATGTATGGTGAATCTTCTCGCCAATTGGCTTGTACCCATGTTACGGTTCCACGTTATGATAATTTCGCAATTTACTCGTCTATCTTACATTTTTGTTCTTAAAATTGGAATAGAAAAAGAACCACGTCGAATTTTCGAAAAATCGCTTCGAGGTGCACACTCCCATGCCACAAACTAACTTTGTGCCAAATTTCATGAAAAACGGCCGAACGGTATAGATGCTATGCGCGTCACAGACATCCTACAGACATCCAGACATCCTCCAGACAGAGAGACTTTTAGCTTTATTATTAGTAAAGATGTTTTCTTTTTTTTTTACTATTTAAGTATTAAAAATAGTTTACACCTTCTTTTCTTTTCTGGAATTGTATCGCATCATTTATAAAATCTTTGATACACATAATTCGTTTTTGAAAAGTAAAAAGCAAGGAGAATAAGCATAATATAAATTTTAAAAGAAATTTATCAAGTGAAAACAAATTCTCTTTTGATGAATGAAAAATGTCAAAGAAAACCTTTATCACAAGAATCAATTTATTTTAAATTGTTTCCATTTCGCTTTGATCCCAGGAATTTGAACTTTGAGATTATGTTTCGTCTGAATCAGGCATCAATTTTTTGGAATTCAAAGAATCTAAGATATTTTCAATCTTCATGTATTTGCTTTCATTTTCTTTTTCTTTTTTGTGTACGCTTTCCCAAATTCCTTCATTATTTCCCGTATTGTCTTACTGATATAATATTCTTGGATTTCTTCTCTTCATTTCTTTATGTGCATCTTATGAATTTATTTTCTATATAAATACGAAAAATATCTCCGATACTTGCATTATTAAAATTTTACGTACAACTACTTAATTGAAACATAAGATGCCTTGTTGAATCAAGAATACAATTTTAAAATCCCATCTTCAGTCTAGAGTTAAAATTTAAAATCATATTTTCTTTAGACGTAGAAAAAAAATACTAGACGAATCATTATCAATAATAAAAGAATTAGAATAATTTTCGTTAGCAAACTAATAAGATTTTAAATTAAATATATTATAGTTTATAAATAATAATAATTGATTTTAATAGAAATTTAATTTTTTTCAGTCTAATTAAAATTAATTTTCTTTTACTTTAGTTATATAATGTGCAAATACAAAACAAAATTTAGATTTTACTTTTCTTCTTAATATAATGCAAAAGTTTGAAAGAACAGCGTTCATTTTTTTATTCTATCTTCAAAATTTGTAAACGTACACTATAAAATATAAGGAAACCTGGCGCAAGATAACGATATGGGGCAAGATAAAGAATATCATATTTAAATTTTTAGTTACTAGATTTTAACTGTAGTCATGAATAAGTAAGAGAAAACTAGAGCGAGAAAACTTACTCACCAAATCAAAATATTAGTAGAGAGTTTAATCCACTGTTGATCAAGTGTTTATTGTTTGATGACCCAGTGAATCTAATTTTTGTTGGTAATATAATATGGTCGCATCAGTTAAAAGTAAGTCGCGTTTGTTTTCGTTAATTATTTTTAACGGTGTGTAACTTTGCTTATTTTATACAGCGTACCGCATAGCTGACGGAAGTTCAATCTAATTAAGTAAAATGACAGTTAGTAAATCTCTACCACATGAGGCAAGATAAAGAACTGGACATATATTACAGAAAAAACAATATTGCCATTTTAATATTTCCAGAGTACATCACTTATCAATAACAAACTTTGGATTTTTCATTTGTCAGACCACTAAAAACTTTTTCCCTTCATGCCCTCGATATTGCTTTTGTACCGCATCAAAATGAATCAGCTGACGAAAAACATATTTTTTAGTTGCTTTGCATTGTTTACTACTATGTTTCTTATTAGATATTACGCAAAAAAATTAATATGTATGCTAAATGCTTCAACATTACAAAAATCATAGACCCTAGTTTTATGCGGGTTTATTTTACTTGGTTTTGATTATTCGCGGTTCAAGATTTGACACCTTTATTTTGTTTTACGCGGATGAGTTTTGATTTTACGCGGATGCGGCAATGCAAGCAGATAAAATTTTCCCCTCTTTCAAAATTCAAACTACTGAGATTGCAGATTACACGTAACAAACTGCATTTTGGAGAGCTAGTAATCGAGCTTGGGCCCCTGAATACATTCAATGCGATTGGTTCCAGAGCTTTTTGCAGAAGTAAAGTTAGAAACTCAGAAAATTCAAAACTTACCGCTAACAGAGCTTTTAGGGGTGACGAAAGAGGAAGAAATTACCAAGGATATCGCAATCGGTGACGTACACTGGTGTGCAAAAATTAAGGACGAAGTCGAAAAATTAGCATATCAGCTGAACGAAGAGGCAGAACGGACAGAAAGACCAATCAGGAGATTAAGTAAGGTGATGTACGGTAGCACATGCGCAGATATGCAGGCAAACGTAATGGGGGAGTGTCTGAGTAGTATAAAGCATGTTGTCGGTGTAAGATCAGTATTTCTGGCAAAGAGATTGCACGCCGTATAGCAGTTAAAATCACACCGAGTTGCTGCCTCAGTGAGAAATGGCGAATAATCAATTTGTTAGACGACATCTGGCTGCTTTTATCCGAGGTCGAATCATTGGGAATTTGGAGGAAGGCCGCAGTGTGATAAGTGTGGCTGTAGAGTTCGGAATTGATCACAGCATCGTTTCACGACTTTGGAGAAAATTTCAAACTACATGAACAGCTATCCGGAGGTTCAGTAGTGGTCGTCCACGAGGAACCATACCCGCAGATGACCGGTATATTGTCTTACAGGCCAGAAGAAACAGGCGGCAGACAGCGGGAGAAATTCTTAGACACACGACACAGGCGACTGGACGACCTATATCGCGGTTTACCGTGGCCAGAAGACTGCACGGTGGTGGTCTGTTTGCACGACGCCCTATACGGTGTGTACCTCTAACGCCTGCCCATCGGAGAAGGCGTTCTCTGTGGTGCCGGGAACACCGGAATTGGAGAGACAATGAATGGGGACGAGTACTCTTTACAGATGAGAGCAGATTCAGTCTGAGTAGCGATTCTCATCGCATACTCATCCGGGGAGAGCGGGAGGCTGCAATCATCCCTCGAACATCATTGAAAGGGACAGGTATGGAGGTCGCGGTGTTCTCGTTTGGGGAGGCATCATGCTTGGTAGTCGTACAGACCTTCACATCTTCGACGCAGGTTCAGTCAACGGGACCGTTATTGTAACGAAATTCTTCTTCCATATGAGCGTCTTTTTAGAGGCGCTATGGGTCCGCAGTTCCTTTTCATGGACGACAATGCACCATGTCATCGCACAGTAGCTGCCGAACAGCTCTTAGAGAGTGAGGATATTGAACGTATGGATTGGCCGGCACGATCTCCGGATCTCAATCCCATCGAGCATTTATGGGATTTTCTAGGCAGAATCATTGGCAGCTCGTACCTTACCACCTTTAACTATTCGGGAGCTTCGATTGGCGCTGCAAGACGAATGGGCAGCAATGCCTCAACAACTCATTGACACCCTCATTCTCAGCATGGGCAGACGCTGTGAAACCTGCCTAGCAGTCGGGGGAGATCATATCCCCTACTAAAGACCGGATGTTTCTTGCTGGACACTCATCACAGGAATGATTCGGCCTTCAGTCGCATTGCGCTCCATGCTACTTTTTCAATAAAGCTTCTTTTTATCCCTCTGAATTCTCTTTTAGTAAGTGTTGCTTACATTACACATGTCCTTACGTATTGTTGATCTTACGGTAATCAATGTGTTGATTTGGAAAGCTTTTGTACAAAGCTATATTGAAAAAACCGTCTCGTCCTTAATTTTTGCACACCAGTGTACAATCAAAAATGTTCACATTGAAAACTTGGAGCCGTTCCTTAGCAATAGCAAATGATCTTTCTGATTTGTTAGTGAAATATGATCTCGCCATATGAAGTGACATTAGCGACCATGAACGCGTTAATGCTCTGCAAAGAACTACAAAAAAGAATTCTTAATAACTGCCAAAAGACTATTTACCAGCTCCTTTTGATCAACACTAAATAAATGTAAGTGTTCATTATGCATGTTGAGCGTATGTATTGATACAAGTACATAATAAACTAATTATATGTAATTAGTCATAACTGGGCTATCTATAAATGATGCCACATTTTTTTTAACATTTTTGACCACCTTCCTCTTTGTCACAAAGTATTTTTCACAAGCTACTTTTCATAAACATATTCTTATTAAAAATTGCTTGATGTAACACATCGTTTTACTCTTCACACATATCACAAAGTCACAATTTCGCGAACCCCCTCCCCCTAGAAGCGTAACATCATTTGTGGTGTAGTAATCAACAAATACTTCTTCACTGTCAACCATGGTCGTCGAATTCATTGAGGAAAGAAGAAATGCACGATCCTTCGAGTCAGTTTAATGTTTGTGAATGGCAAGTGTTCTATTTTTTGCCATGAAGGTGCGTGTTTGAAATTCTACAACTTTTGATTGTTTGAATAAAATGTAACAAAGTAGCATATCAAATTGAAGAAAATTTAAAGCTCAACAATTTTGTCATTGACAATTTTCATGACTACTGATCCTGGGATTCACTAGGAGCAAATGTTTGACAAAAAGAGAGCATTTCTCCGAAAATCATCGATTTTTCACTTATACCCGGAAAATTATTAGAAATTTGACAAATATGTGTAGGACACATTATATAGGAAGCTTATTTAACTTTAATTTTTATATTGACCGCATTTTTTTCTAAACTTTCCGGCATGTACTCAAAAAACCCAAAATTTGCTTCCTCCTCCCTCCCACTTTTAGCTCATCCCTAGGGGAGGAGACTTTTAGTATATTTACTTACTTACTCCTAACAATATTCTGAAGTCAAAATTGTCGCATATTCCGTGCACGCTACACCCCTCTTTTGAGCACTCATTGACTGAACTACATGCAGAGTTACTCGTAAAAATAGTACGAACGCAATGTTTAAAAGAAATTACACTACTGGTAACTGGACAGGAGGAAAAAGAAGATAACATTCAAACATCATGCAAAAAATATAAAATACAAATAAGTTATATGTGACTGACAAGAGACTAAACTTTATATACTGTAACATGCTTCAATGTCAAAGTAAAATTTTTACCATATATCTGAGAATGTGGAAAAATTAACCAAAAATATTCAAGTCACTACATATTTTATCAACTGACATTTGGGTATAAAAACGGCTGCACAAAAGAAAATTATATTGACACTTTTTTTTTTCAGTTCAAATGCTTTTTATCACCAAAATAGAGTTCTTTCACTGTAACAATGTCTGTAACGTAATCATAAAACACGAGTGTAAAAAAAATCTCGAAACGATATTAAAGGTTGAATAAATATTCAAGTATAGGCTGGAATTTCTCGAATTCAAGCATTCTTTAAGACTAATTGTTTGTAAAATGTACAACATAATGCTTGGAAAAAGCTTCAAAAGCAACGGGAATCAATAGATTGCATTTTCTTTTAAGTAAATACCAGGAGAGAAATGTCTCTGTTCTTCCTACAGTTAAAATATTGTTACGAATTTTGTAAATGGTAATTATTTTTAATATTAATTTGTTGTAATCTGGCTAAATTTGGCGTTTATTCCATTATCTTTCATCTAAAATTATCTTAGTAACGTAAACTGGAAATAGTTTCTTATAATAAATAAACATCCTCTTTATATTTGAATAAAGTATACGGTGAATGATAAGGTTTGTGAATGGAATAAAAAGAAAATATGAGAAATTGGTAGAACAATGTAGGATTTTCTGGATATTTCTTTGCTTTGTATAAAACGCCGGGCGTCTTGTTAAAATGGAGGAGACAGTAAGTTTTGCTTCCTAACTGTTTAGTCTTGTTTTTCACTTCTGTCTGTGAATGTATTAGCGCTTGATTTTCGAATTGCTGTTCTTTTCACATATGTTGAATTTATATGCGTGGTGTACTGAGTAATGTACAGAGTTTAACAATATTCAATTAAGTGCTGGATGTTTGCAGTTGTTACCTGCTCTATTATTGATATTTGTAAATAAATTCATTGTGTTTTTATCAAGATTGGAATCGTCATTTTGAAGAAAGTTTCAAGTTGCACCGAACGCGTAACAATATATTTATTGGGGTAATTGAACAGCAATTACACTTACTGAAATATTTTTAAGAGCGCTGCTTCGGAGAGAAAATTATTTTCCAGATACTTACTAAACACAACTAATTCTGTATACATTGGAAACACGTTGGAGCATTTTAATTCCAAAAACGAGCTCCAAAGGCCTGAATGTGCATTTTAATGAGTCCTTAATATACTCAGGAACAGGGGGGACATCACCCCCAAGTTCAATGCGCAAAATCGACCCTCCCTAAATGTTTTTCAACCTTTTTCCCGTTTTTAAAGCTCTTTTTTATTTACTTTTATTTTTTTAACATCATTTATTTATTTATTTATTTTTAACTGTTATTATTGCTATTAGTTTATTAGAAAAAATCTGTGCAACGCCAATGACGCACACGCACACACACACACGAACTACATAAATAAATATGATAAGATATAAACATAACAATACAAATAAAATAAAATAAATGATTTAAATAAAAAATAAATCAATAATTAAATTCAAATAAACAAATAAAAAATTAACCCCCCCCCCCTACCCCAACGATTTTGATGGCACAACTTACTCCATATCCCCCCCCCCTCCTCCCTCGTAGGAAACCCTGCTCAGAAAAAAGAAAGTTTATGAAATTGGGGGTCCCAATCTGTTCCGAATGTGTCCCGCTGAACTATTTCTTAAATTAAAACTTGGAAACTCATTTGAGAGCAGATTGGTAGCAAAGTTGTTCACACTTGAGAAATCATTGCTTTGTTTCGTTAAAATGTGATTTCAACATTTTTTTTTCAGCTGCCAGTCAATAGAATCTCTCAAAATGATACTAGTAGAAGACTTGTTGCATAGAATCGTTGTCAGATGGTATCGCTTATACCGACAATAAGAATGGCCTTCCCTGATCCCACATACTCCATTTCCCGGTGACGATTGATAGCTGCCCACGAAATAGCTATAAAATTAACAGCAAAAACTACTGATGTAGTCAAAAGAGCAGTGAAAAATGAAACAAAAGGTGGGCTGTAAAGTGTTCTAAAAGAAGAGATATGTGTATGTACACAAAGCAATTTACCGTGCATAGATTGCAATTAGTCAAACATAATATGTAGCTGCAGATATTAATAAGCAAACTATTGCTGATATTTCATTTCTAAAATCCTATTATTGCCTTCTATTTTGATTACTAAGACGCAATGTCAGTGCTAGTAGATAAAAATGTTAAACCATTTATTTACAAGCATAATGCATTTCCTTCATTTTGCAACTATCATCGAGAAATTGCTTTTCTTTCGTAAAAATAAGTTGTTACATTAATTAAAGACTCAAAGAAACGAACAAAGAGTGTTCTCCCGAGCATATTTTCTGTGATACAAGAACGAAGAAAAAGAACCGAGAAGACGAAGAACTCGGTTCTTTTGAATTACCCTAATTTAATGCTGAAACTTTTCCAACATTGTTTCCTTTATAAATAGCGGTGTAATCATTCCACGAATAAAGCTTACGAAAGTGAGAAAACAATTGTGTTTTGAACATTTTACGAGTCTCGTATTTTTAACATGTAAGGGTTGATAGCATTAGGTCACAATACATTTTTTTGTTTGTGTTTTGAAACTAAATTATTTCATTGCTTACTTTCAAGTTATCAGTAAATAAAAATGCTGGAGAATATTATGTTTCTAAAAGTACGCCATTTCGTTATTGGTATTTTTGAGTTAACGTTCCCGTAAAAATGGCAACAAGCAAAAAAAATGAAAGTATGAGTAATAAATTACAGATAAATTATAAAATAAAAATGTTTGTATACCAGCGAGCTAGTGTAAGTATTGATTGGTGAATTAGAATTAGGGTTTCCAATCCCGCGCCAAATTCAGTCCCGCAGGGTTTCGAGATCAGAAGGTACCAATCCCGCGGGATTGAGATTCTTCTAAAAGTTAAATTTTAGTGTCAAATTGAACAAGTTGTGCTTTTTAGAAAAGACTGCTTTTGTTACTTGAATTAGTAGTTTTCTCGAATACCGTACACCATTTGTAGAGTAATATAAAGTCACAGATCAATTAATAACTAACCGTTTCACACGCCAAAGTGTGTCCTTTGCTTCATATGGGATGCGATGGGATTTTTGCGCAAAAGGTAATGCGCTTGATGAGAACGCGTGCTTTGGCTCTACTGTAGATGGTTTTATAGGGCTTAAATAATTGTGGACATTTAAGAAAAGATCCCCATACAATTCATGACCTTCTTAAATAGATTTTCTTTTCCTAGGGAATCATGCTTGGCTTTTGCTCAAGAACTGCAAATTTTGGACAAAAACGATGTCTCTGATTTGTAAAATTCTGCATCCAATTTAACTTGCTTTGAGATAACCCAATTATGTTGCTGCATAAACGTTGGTTATTGTATCAGTGCATTTGATTCATTACAGCAGGGAGAGAGTGCTGATAGGTTTCACCACCTCACAATCTCAGTAAAAGTTTTTGGATAACTTCGCTAATTTTACTTCTCACTTAAAAAAGACATTCAAAAACTTGAGCCACTTAACGTAGGGGAAACAGGGGTTAATTAGTTTCTTTAGGTGTTTTGCCCCTGTCCGTCTTGTTTTTATAGTCCCCCGCCGTATTAAATTTAAAAAGAAAACATACTATTACATTAAAACGTGCATGGGGCAAGTTGTTACGTGTAACAACTAACCCCATCAAAATTGTAACACCTTGCCCCATACGACGCCACTTTAGTTATTGGCACATATTACTGGTATTATATCCTTGTACAAAACTTTTAAATATATTAGCACTTACCTAAAAATGTAGGTTTTCACGTGGTATAGAAATAAATTCGTTATCTGCAACGGCTTCGCCAGAAATAGAAAAATAACAGCGGAAAGAAAAATTACTTCCAGACTCAAAAAACCGTTTTTCTTAAACACTCTCCATGCTACTGACTGCAAGCACTCCAATGATTGTCAGGGAATGCAGATGTGTGAGTGCTATCATCTACTGCAAGGAAAGTCAGTTTCTCCTGGCGGTTACTTTTAAAATCGAATGTAACAACTTACCCCGTGTAACAACTAACCCTGGTCTCCCCTACTACAAGTCATCCTGTATTTCGTCCAAATTTCTTTCGCCTCTTTTCGAGTCGGGCTGAATGTTGCACATTAGTCAGCTAGATCAGCGTTTCTTAATTTCCTTTATTAGTGGAACCCTTTTTAATGCTCTTTTTTTCGTGGAACTCCTGGTTTTTCATCAGCAGTTTGCAGTGATTGCAACCAGGAATCTGTTTCAGAGGGGGCCCAGATTCTTCCCTCAAACAGACAATCACGTTAACTATTTTTCATTAAATTGTTAATTAAATATATTTCATTAACTATCATGTTAATTATTAATAACTTATAGTTATTATTTGTTATTGTAAGATAACAATACACTCCTATTTGTAACTCTGAGTATTTTTGAAATACCCTCAGAATTTATAAATGAGTTGAATGGTTAAAATATTTTCTTCGATTAGGAAAAGAAATACTTACCTACAATAGTATTAATTATTCACTTAAATGTACGCAGAAAAAATTTTTAAAGTTTAAACCTTAAAAATGTCTTTTATTTTTTAGTTATTTATAAACGTTACTAATGTTTTGACATCAGATAGAGTTAGAACATTTAGACATCTTTGACCAGTACTGCTCCTTAAATTGGTCCTCACTCGTTAAATGTTGAAATTGACCTTTCAATTGCTGTCATAGACACAGGGAGAGTGGTTATGCCATCTTTTGAGACATTAGGTGAGAAATAGGTGTTTTGGGATTGATCTACGAAAAATTATGGAATTGAAATCCTGAAGGCCCAATCTCGGGCTATTTTTGACAGTCTAAAATTTGCATTTTTTCAGACAACAAATGAATTATTCCTATAGTGACTAGCACTGATGGGAGATACCGCTCAGATTAGTACACGAAAGTAAAAGTAAAATAATTTTCAATTTTGAAACAGCGTTAGTTTTATCGATTTTTTAAAGAACAAATTTGAAAGGTGTAGAAAGAAACATGCAAGTCTCATGAAACCCCTGAGAGAGCTCCATGGAACCCCGAGGTTCCACGGAACACAATTTAAGAAACGCTGAGCTAGATCATCTAACATAACTTTCAAGTTACCATTCATATTTATATTATCAGCTTTACGATGACAAAGGCATCAGCAGAGATTTTCTACAGGTGTAAGAGCATAAATAATATCAGGAGTTTTACTGATTTCTTCTTTGGAGTAAAAAGTTGTGCACTTTTAGTAAGTTAAATACTTGAATGAGTTTTCTAATCTTACAGAAGCATTCTAACATTGAATTCAAGCTACTTCAGACAGTTTTGCAATGTATAATATGCTTTCTTATTCTTTTATGTACCGCAATTTTCTGGGTATCAATTTTTAGTGATGGTTTTCGAAAAAACGTTTAAAATTTTTACGCATTTTCTCAGTCGCTGAACGGGTATGAAAACTGAAACCTCGAATGAGAATACCAATTCATTCTCAGAAAAATATACTCCATTTTTATTTTGCTCTTAAATGGTAAATCCACCGTTCATCATATGAGATATTAAGTTTTTCCCACACTTCTTGCAAAAATAGGAGGAGGGTGATTCAAACTTCAGATTATGCTTGTAAAATATTCCTTTTATGATCGGCAAATATTGTAAAACGTTTGCATGGAAAATCTTTGCGGGATTTTGCTCTCAATCCCGCGGGACTAATCCCGCTAAAATCATGCCGGATCCCGCGGGATTCGGTATTTTGGGATTGGAAACCCTAATTAGGACAAGTATCTATTACCCAAACAGTATTTTAAACACATTCCAAAGTTTGAAAAAACTATGACTACCCCCCTTAATTATCGATACTTTAATCTGGATGAACTTTGTAGCAACATAGTTCTTGCAACGATCGCCTGCAGATTAAAAACTAATCAAAACTTTTAGTTCACTTAGTCCTTAACGACAGTGAAATTTTAAAACAACCGGAAGAAAATCTAAGTTTGGGTACTTTTTTGGGGCATTACCTGTAAGCTTGCAATATGGTACAAATACCGTGCTGCAAGCTTGCAGGTAGTTTAATATATTAAACAGATTAGTAAAAAGCAGGACATTTCAGGAAATATCCTGAATCCCTAAAAATTATTATGCTCCTCGAATTCCTTAGCCTAATAGGCCTGATCTCTCACAAACTAATAAGAATATGTATGGGCCACATTCCGCATTTCAGTCAGCAACTGTGAGAAAATTTGAAAACCTATCACAGAAATTGCATAATGACATAATTGTCCATTGACTATGACATTGGGAAGAGATAAAATTCAGGGAGTGAAGACTTTCATTCGTGAAGGAAAGACCCCAAGTCAAGAGACACATTTTAAAGAAAAGCATTGGAAGAAATCCTTCGCCAATTTCACGCAAAAGGTGTCAACCATTCGCCGTTGTTGAGTCACGTGATTTGAGTGATTTGAGCTCTGTTCCCAAGCAAATTCCTGCTCTAAAGACTATATACGCATTCTCGTTAGCTCCTTCAGTCGGAACTATGAAATATTTTACCAAAAATGGTTTGAATTGGTAAACAGTGTACACTGGTAAAGAGTATCTTACAAACTAATTTTAAGTTTGTTTGTGAAGAGTTGTAATATATCCAATATACTGGGCATACATTTTTGAAATAAATGTTTCAAATAGAAAAACAATGAAACATTAGCAAACTTCAATGTAAAGTACTATCCAAACAATAATAAAGCATAGCATAAGCAATTAAGATAAACGATAAAAAAACTATAATATTTACTTTTTAATTCGAAAAAATTGTTAATAATCAATTACAAAAAAAATCAAGTAATTCAATCAATTTAATAAATGATTAGCATCTGTTTAAAGTTCTTGTCTGGTATACCAGACACCAGACCTAAAAGGTTTAGTATTGCAACCTAGATGATCATTTTTTCTTATGGTCGACGGAAACAGAGGTAAAGTCTCTATTTGCATTTTTTTCTGAAATGAATATGCAATGTTGTAAAAAGCTACCTATTGCTGATTGCATTAAGGTAGGGGACCACCCTAGATATTTTTTTCTTCAATATCCATTGAACCTTTCTAAAACTTTGTACGATTATTAAATATATCATAAATAACATATTTTGACTACTTATTTGATAAAAAATAAAATTTTCTATAGGTTTTTTTTTTTAAATAAAAAAGCCATATTTTTAGCAAAACACTACTATTTCTTTAACCACACACTTCCAGTGCCTTCATTTTTTCATAATTTTTAAAACTTTTCTGTCTCCATCTCTCTGTTAGATACCAGAGAGTGATATGACCCGCCAATTTGTGAACAAGTAACTAAAAACAGGTTTTGTGGGTAAATGATTGAAAAATTCCCCCGAAAAACTTGATTTTTACCCCCTAAGTGTAATTGATTCGAGGTTTACATCATAGTAATATGTTCAATTACCAATTCTAGAAAGTTTAATATCTTTAGAGTGAATACTTTTTTCGCTAGAGTTGTTGGCGTAAATAAAAACTTTGAAAACGTGTTTATGAGAAAATCAAGTCAAAAAAGTAAATTTTAGTTATAAGCAGTGCATTTGAGTTTAGTAAATGTCTTATAGTTTTCTCAATAATTCATCATTAAAAAAAATGCGGATATAGAAAGAAAAACACTGGGGCTTTCTAAATTTCTCAAAGTCTCAAAAGAGATTTTTTTTGAAAATTAGAGTGTTCATCTACCTTAATAGGAAAATGTGTTTTAGATTTCATTTAAGGAAATTCGTTCCGAGTTAATGATTATACTTTTTAGAGAAGAATTAATGTAATGAATACGAAAGGGGGAAATTACACTAACTCATTTTCAGTCTCCAAACGTCATATTTTTCGTTTTCTAATGTCTTTGAAACTCAATATTATGTAACTTGTTCAGTATTCTCAAATGAAATTAAATGTAAATAATCCATCCAAAAGAAAAATTTACATTATGTTGAAAACTAAAAAAAAATTGTTTCGATCAAATATGTCAAGCACGTTTGCAGAACTTTTATAACATTTTTACTACCAAATCTTCGTTTAATCTTTCAGTAATTTCAAAAAGCTTCTACGAAATTTTCACACCAGAATACTTCTAAAGCATCCAATATAAACATCAAAACGAACTATTCCAACTTTCAGAGAAATCAACACTTTTAGTAGAAGTAAGCAATTTCTAAACATTCAAATTTCATAGAAAATCACTTTTTCTTTACAATAATGTCCTCCTCTTCTACAGAACTTCTAGAAATAAAATCCCCTGAAGCATAAATGAATAGGAAATGGGATCCCGAGCTCTTTTTGCATATCTTAAGATAGTGATTTCTTGATGGTAAAATCTGATCACGTCAGAAACATTCTTTTCTGATCCGAGTATTATTCGAGAACAGGTGCTTCGCGAATGAGAAAACTGGTCGAATAAACATGCATGTATTAGATGGAAGTAAATAACTCCTCTGAGTTGCTGGGAAAATAAACAAGACGGTACTCATCCCCTGGATCTATTGCAGGTCCTTCGGGAATAGTTCCCTGAATTCTGACAATACATTTCCGAATATTTTCCGTATATGCATTTGTTGGAAATTTAAAACATTTTTAAGGAGCTTTACTGATAATTTCTTGATTTGAAAAGGTTTTGTTAATTTTAATTTTTTATCTTTCAATAGAAGTAACCAAAATAGTATACTGTTTTATTATTATTATTATTATTATTTTATTTTAACCATTGATCTCCGTTCCTGCCATTTCTAGCTTAACCGGTTGAAGGGTACCATGGCAGTTAACCCCATCAGTAGGAATTATGAAATATTTAACCAAAACTTTTTTTATTTAGTACATCATGTACTATGGTGAAGAGTATTATGGACGAAATTTCAAGTTTTTAGGGGGGAAATAAAAAGAGTTATGATACGTCCAATATTCCGGACTTATATTGTTGAAATTAATTTTTCAGATAAAAAAAACGATGAAATATCAAACAAACTTTCATTGTAAAATATTTTCCAAACAATAATAAAACATAATATAAGCGTTTGAAATGATTAATAAAAGATTATATATTTTTTTAAAGTCAGAAAAAAAACCTCGCCTTCGCGACGAAAATCCATGGTTGAAAAAATAAGCCACTCGCTACTTCCCAATCCCGATATGTTGGTATTTTCAATTCCAAAACGAAAAATCGTTTCACAGATAATAATAAGCAGAATGTATTCAATAAAAAAAAAGAAATTAAGTAATTTAATCAATTATTAAATGATTCGCAGCAGTTCAAACTTGATGTCCGTTGTACCGGTAGATACCCAAACATAACTTCTTTGGCGCGTTGAGCCTTTTTCAGGCGGGGAAAAACCATTCATTTGGCTACACCGTCACTCACCTCACCGACATTTGGAATACAATGCGCGGCTTCTCTCAGTTCCTTTACTACGTTGCTTTCGTTGGGAACTGCGGACCTCAGTAGTGCTGTCAGTTGCGCGTGAATCTCATAATTTGATTACTGAGTGAACGTGAGTTCGATCCTCACCAGGGTCAGCGAATTTCTTCTCAAAAAAAAGTGTATATAATATTTTTGAAGTGAAAACTTCTTTAAAGGCTTTGGGCATTTTTTGAGATGGGAAAATCTATAATGTTTTTGATATCGGTGATATACAGGCTTGTCTTTGCCACTCTGCAAATGGAGAGCTAAATGTAATAGATGCGGTTTATGTTTCACCGGCTAAGTCTATAAACGCAATACAAAACATTTTGAGTGAAAATTTATTTATTTTTTCTAAAGACGGTTCTGAGTTAGTTCAAAATAAAATTGGGAAGAGCTTTGATGCTTTTCCAATTGTTTTGAGTATGGATTACTACTTTGCAGATGATAAAAATCTAACATTAATTGAATTTTGAAATAGAGAATTTAATTTAACGACGTCCAATGATTGCAACCTTAGAAAAACGAGATATAAAACTACAATTGATGCAGTCTTTGCAAGATATTTAAATAGATTCGAATCAAAGTTCTTTTATTTCCTATTTTATTTACCATAAACCTATGGTATCAGATTTGGAATACAATGATAATAATAATGATGATCAGGGCATAAAAAAATCATGATATGTTTGCAAAAAATTTAAAAAAATAGAATATTTTTATTTAAATCGTTTTTTTTTTTAATTTAAATCGGATTTTTTTACTTTAAAACTTTACAAACTTTCATGATTGATTAACTTTAACTTTTAAACATAATTAAACTTAAAATTGATGTTTAAAAATTTAAATACAATTAAATTTCAAATAAAACGTCAATAAAACGTTTTCATATCATCATGTTAAACCAGCTTAGTGCAACTGAATATGATTCAAATCAAACTTAAAATAGAATGCATAGTTGTAAATATAAATGCGTAAAAACAGGGCAAACAAAACTGCATTTGGCTTCTGCCAAATGTTTTTTAATCCCTAAACTCCCTTATTTTTTTTTTCCTTATTTTTTTTCGAAATGAACTTCGAATTAACTGACATGCCTCAAAATTCTAATTTCCCGGCATGCTGGTCAATCTCACGCCATGTCGGTTCTTTTCGGCATGTCGGCTAAACAGGGGGTAATACAGTAAATTGATAACGTGGAAAGTTCAGTATGTGTACTGTTTATTATTTTTATGCATGGAAAACTGAATAACACCAACTAAGAATTTATTTTCAAATATTTCCTACATTTGCATCAATATTTACTTTATAAACGAACTGAAATAGACCATACCAAAATGAATGTAATTGATGTTCGGATTACTAATAAACGTAACAATTACACTGCAGGTGTTATTTTAAATTTTCAAATTATAAAATTTTAATTCCTTTTTTTCATATATTCATTCACTTTTTATTTACTTATTGATTAATTCATTTATTCATTGATTGGATTCTTGATTTTTTTTGAGCAATCAAGACTGTTTACCGTTATGTTTACATTTATTGTTTTTAAATGTTATTTATTTATTTATTTTTTCGCGATTTTTTATGCGGTCCCTATCTACCGCACAAAAACAGGTTTGAATATAATAATAATAATTCATTCAAATTTAAAAAAAAAACAATTAGAATAAAAAGAGACCTAATTGCACTGTAAAAATTAATTACAGTGCAATTAGGTTGTATCAGATAAGACTCTGTAAAGATAAATAACGTTTACAACACTAGGGGGCTCCGGCCCCTGCTGGTTGGGACTCACCAACCCCAGAAGATTGCTTTGCAATCTTATTTGGTTCGCAAAAATCGTCGGTAAAAAATAATCAGATTATAAAACGCGTTGCGAGTTCCCGTTTCGAAAAAATAAAAATCACCCTCTCCCACCCGTAAAAAATAGAATTTAAGTATTGAAATAAAAATTAGAACACAATCCTGCCGCCAGCCGAAGACAAAAAGAACTTAATAGAAAGAGGCATAATTGAGATATTTTTTTTAAAAAAGCACTTCGTAGAGAACCCCTTTCCCCGTCTCCTAACAAACTTGAACTAACTTGCACAGGTATAGGTGCTGAAGCTCTTGAGCTACGCAAAATGGCAGTTTTGTACGCATGAAAAGTCGCTTTCAGATTCGTGATGTCTAGTAATTCGCAACTCCGGAACTCGAATACGCTACCTTGTGGTGATTAACAATACTAAAGAAAAAGGTAAAGCATTCCAGTTCACCTATTTTCTTTGGGAGAAATTACAAGCTTCAGACAGTTTTTGGTGCAATGTAATTTCAGAAGAATAGAAAAGAAAGCTTGCCACAAACACGATGAAAAATTACGGTCATTCACTAAGCATCAACGCAATTTATACATAACGGCGTGCGTTTGTTTTACGTTTTTCATCCGCCATTAGACAGTGGCTGAAGCGATCCCTATAGTTTGTTGGAGTTGCGAATCTATTTTGCACTTAGCTCCGAGCTTGAATTGAGTTGAGCCTTGGACTTGCCGCTAAAATAGAAAACCTTGTATCTGTTTTTTTTTTTAATTAAATGCAAAAATTCGAGCGAGCTTGATTTGATGCAGAAAAAAAAACTTCTTTCGAACGACATAGAATGTTAGGGGGGGTGAGAAATCTTTCATCCCTTTAATGTGCAATTTGCGTAAAAATTTAGTTGAAAAAAATAATTACAAAAAAACTAATTCGAAACTTAAAAAATAACACCCCAGACACAAACCCCCGGGCTCTAATTAATTTTGTACAAAACTTCAAGGCAGTAGGTGCCTTGAACTCTAGGTGTATGGGTGTCTTGGACTAAGGCCCGCTACAACTTTTCATAGTTTCTTTGACTTTACTTTTTTTTTAGTATTTAGAGATGAAGTTTGCCAATAACGTACGGGGTGAATCAAAAGAAAAAACTCAGTTTTAATAAAAATCAATAAAATAATTTTTACAATTGTATTCGTAAGAGCATTAGTGAAATCTTCTTAAATGTGTGCATAGAGCTTTTTCTAATGGGTGAGAAATGTTCAATATTTTAACTGTGTGTCAGGACTTGTTGACGATGTGCTAGAACCGGCCAATCTTGGTTTAAAATGTCACTGATGGCGCTGGCAGTTGATATTTTTCCCAAAATGTAAAATTAAATATTTGCAGACTAGAGATTATGCTTCTCAAAGACTTCTTTGAAAAGATGAGCATTTTTTAATCAAGCATATTTGACAAAATACCATACTACTAAACTAGACGAGGTGGCTTAGTACTAAGACAGTGTTCATGTTTTATTTCAAATCTCTTATTCAAAATTTAAAAAAAAAACTCCATTAAAATAAATGCAATGTTCTTCCAAATTCAATCCAATTTTAGATAGAAAAATCTAAAAATAAGAACCCACATGTAAATTGATATGTCTCAAGCGATACTAATTCAACAATTTCAACTAAAACGATTTTCATCAAAATACTCAATGACATTTTTTTCCAATTTAAATTTTCAAAAGTAAGAGTAAAAATGTTGTCTCCCCGTTTTGTTATGATTTCGAACTCTGCTCGTCAGAGATTCACATATCTCCAAAATAGGTGGAGAAAAATGATGTTTACTCTGACTGGGTGCAAATTCGAATGCTTTTAGTTCCGAAAGTCGCTCATATTTGTGAGAAATATTCAGTTTTGGAAGAGCGTAGCGTCCGGGATTCGACATTACCATGAAATACGTCGCAAATACACTTTTACGATTCAGTTCGAGATTCTGACTTGACTTTATACGTCAACAACATTGTCTTCTTCTTCGTTTCCATAAATACGCATTAAGTATTAAATTTTCAAGTTAACTACTTTTCTTGATTTAACTCAATCAACATTAGATACTATAAAAACGAAAGGAAAGATAAAAATATATTATGTTTAGTTTTTACACTGCAAATCTTCATACCCCGTTTGAACCTTTTTTGAACACGGAAATCCCCATTTTAGGGCGATCATTTTTTAATTAAAAAATTAAAAACTCTTTATGTTCAACGAAGTATGCCACGAAGCGTAAGGAAGTAAGTATTAAAAACGAAAATAAAAATTTAAACTATATAAAAATTTAAATTGCTTACTAAGTCTAACACAATGACTAAAGTCTCTGATCTTTTAACAAGATCCGAGAAAGTAGGAGGTCAGCGTAATGACAGACTAGCAAAATCTTCAGGACCGCAGAGAGCCCTTGTCAGTTATGTCTCGCCTCCCCCCCCCCCTAAAAAAGTATAAGAGAAAAGAAAAGGAAAAAACAGGGAAAGAAAAGGAAAAAATGAAAAAAAAAAGAAAGGAAAAAAGAAATCAAAACAATTAACTCTATTTTAAGTGCCACAACAGTAAATACCAAAAAAGTAAATTTTACTTTGTCTTAACGTTTTCTCTTATTCAGAGTTTTCCCCCTTTTTATTTCTTCCTTTTCTCTTTTTCTTTCCTCTTTTCTTTCTTTTACTTTTTATTTTCCATTCTTTCTTTCTTTCTTTTTTTTTCTTTTTTTCGTCAGTTACTAGCTGGCATGGTTTTTCGTCGAGCATGCAAACATTTCTTAAAGGCCGACTTGCAAACTGTCCGCACATTTGACGTTTGAACACACTTTTTGGAAGTTTTCAAAACACTTTTAAGAACATTTTTCATAACACTTTTTTGGTTCGTCATACATTCTTACCCTTTTTCGAAGCGCATTTGATAACAATTTTTAGACACAGAACCGTTCTTTAAAACACGTTTTGAAGTACTAATGAAATACTCCTTTGATATTACATTTGCTTTTTTGCTGTTAATTTTTCAGAAATCTGGCGGGGTAATTATCACCCTCCGTTGGGCAATGTACGGGCTTCGTCCAGAGAAGGTATTCTTTTTCACGACATTCGAAACACCAAACACAACAAAAAAATTCTAGTAATATTATGATGAGATATTCTATTGATTGTTAGAGAAATCTTTTGAAGTTATATTTGTACGAAAGACAGCGATAGTTTCACAAGTATACCCAAAAATTCCCCCAATATGGCCTTAAATGTTCTTAAGTTTAAATTTAACAAACATTCTGAGCAGAGAAACATTGGAACGACTTCAGATCACATTTCAGTAAACTTTCTTTTTAGCGGGGTACATTCAGAACACATTTTAGTGCACATTCAGGAAATTGAAAAAAAAATTCTCGGTTACGATATTTCAAATAGGTTTCCAATGCGTTTGGTGATTTGTGGTGTTTAAAGATAGCTCTTTTTTTTTTCATCTTGATACTTGTGAAGTTACCCGTAAATTTATTATGTGCAATCACTATTCATTTGTTGTTTCAGTAAAATGCTCTATGGATTGGCGTACATATTACAGATTATACGCACTCTCAAATTCCATATAAAAGAACATGAAAATTATGTCAAAAAACAGGATTTTAAACGTTCTTCCATCGCCCAACATTGTTGGTTCTGCGATCATAACTTTGATTCTTTTTCTGCCAAAATTATCCATGGTTGTTCTTCCACTTACGACTTAGATTTTTGGGAATCTTACTGCATGGGGAAAAATTCCACTTTATTAGTGAATGATTTGTCGAGCACGCCCCCTTTCTCTACTGTTTAGAAATCTTTCCTTTAATAAAAATTTTTCAGTGTGTGACGTTTTTCCTTGGTACAAATGTCGTTGCTTATTTTCTGGAGACTTAACGTTTCCGGTTCAGGCCACATTCATTCTATTTAGTCATCCATGTGTTATTTTTTCTCTTTCATTTGACCGTTGTCGGACGACTTTGTGTTCCTTCGCTCTTTTATGCACTGAAGAAGGGGTTTGATTTTATAACTCCGAAACAGCTGTTTACAGAGTTTTTTTCTACTCTTTTTAAATGCTTTTATTTGTACATGTATAGACGTTGTCATCTTTTTACTCAATAAAAATGTAATCAAGACATATTTAATTTATGTTTAGAAGTGTAAAGCAATTGTAGGAGAATGTGGGGCAAAGTGAAATGGTGAAATATTTAGTCTGCTACCTATCTGGTAGTATTTTAATAAAAGTAGTAACACATGCTGTCTATTCCAGTCAAGATACAGTTACCTCTGGAAATCAAAGGATTTGATAATAATAAAAAATCAAAAATAGATGCTCATATTGTATCATTTTGTTGCAAATCAAAAATTATTTTGATTACTTTTGAATGATAAATTTCTTGTTATTAACGTTTTAAATATTAATTTAGATATACTAATATCCGATGCAGTATTTATTTGTTTAATATTAGGCTTATTTGTGTTAAAAATAATTTGTTCAGTTATTCAAGTGCATGCGGGGCAAATTGAAATAGCTCATTCTGTTTAGTTATTCAATACTTTATCAAACCACTTGCGTATTTATTTATTAATCATTTCATTTACATTCTTTCATCTAATAATTCCCTTATATATATATATATATATATATATATATATATATATATATATATATATATATATATATATATATATATTTATTTATTTATTTATTTATTTATTTATTTATTTATTTATTTATTTATTCATTCATTCACTTATTTTCCTATTTATTCACTATTTTATTCACTCTTTTTTTTTCTCGTATGTTAATTCGTTAAATTATTTTTCATTACTTTATTCTTTCCTTTTCTTTTTATTTACTCATTCATTTTTTATTTACCCATTCATTGGATCAAAATATCTTTAATAATCAAACTAAATAGATTTCTTTTTTCACTTTGCCCCTTAGAAAAAAAAGTGACAATTTTCCGCCTTTTTTTTTTTTTTTAAAGTGACAAATTTCCGCCCTTTTTTTTTTTTTTTTTTTTTTTTTGAGGTACAAAGTTACTGGCAAAAACAAAAAATAATGTTTCAATGCAAATTTTATCATTTGATATATTGTTCCTTCTTTACGCACCGTAAATTTTAGAACAAATTTCCATTTGTTCATATTGAAAAAAGTAAATGATCTTAACCATTTTTCACTTTGCCCCACTTACCACTACTTCATTTTGAAAGCTGTTTCTCGATAACCGAGTGGCAACACATGTTGTAAAAAAAGTTGTTGAGTCCCTCATGATACAAAATTAAGTAGTTCACATTTTACTCTATAAAAAATAAAATTGACACAACGTCAAAAATTTTGCAAAATTGATCTTTAAAAATAAATAAACAAATTATCGCCGAATAATGTCATATAAAACATTTTAAAGGGAAAAATAAAGCAAAAAGTTATTTTGAATGTGTAAAATTAAAGAAATATCAAAAGATACCTTTTGATCAAATTAAATAAAAAATAATTTAAGTAAGAAGTTGAATGAGACAGAAAGAACTACATAAAATAAATATTATCGTTCAAAAGAACGGCCGTTCCTTTTTTAGGACATCGTACTGCAACGTTCATTTTTGGGAGTCTGTCTTTTTGACCCGTTCGTTCATTAACGACGCATTCCTATTCGATAAGGAATGCTTTGTGCCAACAAATATTTCAAAATTTTACATTACTTTGACTTCGACAACACATTAAAAGTCTAATCCTTTTAAGACTTAAAACAATGTCCGGGAAGAAATATGCAGAATTGACAAATTAATTTTTCCATCAATTCAAAAAAAAAAAACCAACCGAAAACTGAAATATTTCCTGATACTCACGCCGAAAACCATAGCTAAAGTCAACACAAAATTTTCAATTAAAAAGGTTCTTCTCGAGACAGCGCAGGCCTTCTCTTTATTGAGCATATTCATGGCTATGTTTGATTAAAAGACTAGATTTCAGGAGAAGGAAAAAATGTCAATTTGCACTGACAGTTCCTTCTTAACTTAATGTATTTACAAAAGGTGGCTTTTTTATTTGTTTAAGTAGCTATTCTTGTTGTTCTTGTCAAATATGCCTAAAAATATGCTAAAGTTTTTTTTTTTTAAGACAGTTTTAACTCATATTAGGTATTTAAATGCGGGTCTCATCATACTTCTATTCCACTATTACTGGGTAGGCTCGAAAAAGCTAAGTTAAATTTCATTAAAAATTTGTCTAAACATAAAATTTCACAATTAAAACGTTATAATACAGGCATACACATAAAAATATAGGGGAGGGTGGCACAAAGCGGGTAGTTTTCGAAGAACGTTCGAAAATTGAAGTTTTTGGATTTTTATCGCAACAATTTTGGTTTTATTTCCTAGCTAGGTTCTTGAACTTCAAAATAAAGAGTTATTTTTCTATTATTTCAAACCCAATATTTATTTGTTATCAAACTTTACAAACACTTGAAAATCTCGCTTTGCCTTACAAGGGGACTCAAAGCGGGTAAGCTTAACTAATTGTGATTTGGTACATTTGCCAATCAAATATGAAGCTATAAATGATTAAATTAGTTGACTAGTTACCTGACACATTATGAAAAATATACATAAAAAAGTTATACTTATCCAATTTAAAGTCAGCACATTTGCTTATAAAACATAAAGAAATAACTGATTAAATTAATAGACTAATTAATTGCCGTCATAAAAAATAACTTTTTAAAGTTTTGCTTATCCAATTGAAATAGAAAATCTAAGTCAGCAAGTGTTTTAAGAAATTATAAATTAATCCATGATTAAATCCTATACCCGCTTTTCCTGACCAGCTTTGTTCAAAAGCAGGGTTTTTTTAATTTCAATAATTATAACCTTAAATTAATAATGATAAAAAAACGAATGTTTATCGTAGTTTGTAGCTGGATGGTGTCAGAATAACGTAATACTATTGACAATTAAAAAAATAAGCTGGTCTTCGACTAATCGCAAGTTACGAAATTTCTTTTTTTTTTTTTTTTTTTGGAAATGAATCATTTTTCTATTTTAAGCTTGGTTACGCCATGCCGCTTCACTGCTGCTTTACTGGGACTGATTAAAACTCGGAGGTGTTCGGGTAAACACGACATACGTATACATCACCGCTGACAGACCATGTGAGGGCATACGAAGGCTTTGGGCCACCCTCCTCTTTGCATGCTTGCGTACTTACTTTAGCAAATCTTCACAATCCAGGTCATTCGATCAACTGTTCCTCACACTGTGAAAATAATTCTGAAACGTTCCTGGAAAATAATTGGCAGCTGATGTCCCCAATTTCTGCCAGTAACATATCTTGCAAAAAACAGGAATGTTTCCCGTAAAAAGTTAGTAACCTTCCTGAAATTATCCATGAATATTTCTAAATAGTACAGAAATATCTTCACTTAAAGCCAGTCATGTTTCTGGAACCTTCAGAGAAAACTTCAGATTTTAAGCATTAGCTTGGCGCTTTCCTGATTTACCAGGAAAGCTCCAAAAGCATTCTTGCAATCAGGGCCAACGCTAAGACAAACTTTCAAGCATCTCATGTGCCAGCAATTTTTGCAAAGCTGCGGAATCCAGAGGCTAATTTGCTCCCATTGGGGCTTAGTCAATCTGGACGAGTCGTAACTGATCAGAAGCCGATACACTTAATAAATACGCTCAATTAATCTTTAAACTGGTAGCTAAAATGTTTTCACAACAGTAAGAAATCTGCAACTTAAAGTAATTCATTGAAACCTTTTGACGAAGATACTTAATTTTTTCAGGAAATAGGTGAAAACCTGTAAAATCCTGAAACGTTCAACGGAAATAATCAGTGACGTTTCGGAATTTTGTTATAGTTCAGTCAATTGCTGTTCATTATAAATATTGAATACATATTGCAATGCTTGAAATTTTTTCTTTTGTATTGTGTGTACAGTGGAAAGTAATTGTGTGTACAGTCGTGCATACTTTAGAAGAATCTTACATTTCAGGTTTTTTGATCAGATTTTTATCAATAAATTGCTGCTTGATATAAAAATTGAATGCATATTGCAATGCTTAAAATGTTTTTCTTGTTTTTTGTTGACAGTGGGAAGTAAGAAATACACCTGAACTTGGGATTGAACAAAAAACTTATTGACAGTCGTGCTTACTTCAGCAGATCCTCAAATTTCAGGTCTTTTGAACAGCTGTTTCTCCATCAATCACTGTTCAATATAAATATTGAATGCGCATTGCGAGATTGAAATATTTCTTTTGTTTTGTGTGAACAGTGACAATTAAAAAATATACATAATCATAGGATTGAACACAGATCTTTCTGACAGTCGTGCTAACTTTACAAGATCCTGACATTTCAGGTTTTTTGGTCAGATTTTTCTCAATCAATTACTGCTTGATATAAAAATTGAATGCATATTGCAATGCTTGAAATGTTTCTCTTGTTTTTTGTGGATAGCAGAGCGTAAAAAATACACATGAACTTGGGATTGAACAAAAATCTTATTGACAGTCGTGCTTACGTCAGCAGATCCTCAAATTTCAGATCTTTTGAACAGCTGTTTCTCCATCAATCACTGTTCAATATAAATATTGAAATGTTTCTTTTGTTTTGTGTAGACAGTAGGAAGAAAAAAACATGAATTTAAGATTGAACACAGAATTTACTGACAGTCGTGCTTACTTTAGAAGATCCTTACTTTTTAGATTTATTGATCAGCTGTTTCTCAATCAATTAATCAATTACTGTTTTATATAAAAATTGAATGCATATTGCAATGCTTGAAATGTTTCTTTTGTTTTCTGTGGATAGTGGAATGTAAAAAATACACATGAACTTGGGATTGAACAAAAACGTTATTGACAGTCATTCCCGTGTTCCAATTCAGCTCCCAGCCCTAAAGCCCTACCCAGGCTCAAATATATACTTTTGAGTTCCGAGTAATTAATAGTCGATGAAATACTAGTATGAAGAGTTACAAAGAACCGGCGTACATTACAGCTTGAGCACATTCGTTCTCAATAGAGGAATTTCTCAATACTTGCACAGAAGGAGGATCAGTTAAAATTTATTTCGGAGAAGGGGTATTGCAACTGCTAGTTCTGCAGCATTACAGTGCATCTAATATATCTGTTCTTTTTGATGTTTGGTTTTCAAATGAAAATTTTAATAAAATGTAATTTCAACAATATAAGGTAAAACACCAGGAATGACCAGTGCGTTAGTAGTGGCCAATTCAAGGTTTATCTCTTTATAGTAAATAAAAGTAAGGTTTTTCAAAGAAATTCTGGAAGTAAGTCTGTGGCGGGGACCTGCGTCCAGGAGACCCCATAGCACCTACAGCCTTTGACATTTTTTACAGATTTAATTAGAGCACCTGGGGTTTTATTTTTTTTAAAATTCGAATTAGTTTTTTTTTCTTTTGTAATTAATTTTGTAAGCTCAAATTTCGCGTAAATTGCCTATTATTGCAGATTAAAGGGGTGAAAAATTACTTGCATATGCTAATATTATATATCGTTGGAAAGGGTGGAACTTTTTGCGTTCTACTTAATTTATTTCAATGCTCTAATTTTAATACGGCGGGAGTTATTTGCGTTTTTAGCTCGAACTTTTTTAGGCTTAGGTAAAATTTAAGCACTACTTTCTTTATTAAATCTATCAGTAAAAAGCAAAGGAATTGTCCCACAGTTTTCTTTTTGACTCCACTGGATATAGCGGCTCTTTTTACTCCATATCTAACTAGGCCTATGGTCGAAAAACTTAGCTTCTATCTCCAAAGAAAAAAAACTTACAAGTAGATTTAATTAAGTTCGAAAAATCTCATTTGCATTCAAATTATTGATGTTTTATTTGACGTTGCCATAGTTACGTCTTTTCGATTCGTTTGTTTATTCTTTTTTATTCACAAATTTTAACGGAAAATCTTAGGCTAAACTCAATTCAAGCCCCAAGCGAAAGAGCAAAACATATTACTAGAGACCACGAATATACAAGCGACTTTCCAAACATACACAACTGCAGTTTTGCAATGCTCAGGAGCCTCTTAGCCCTCATCGCTCTGCAAGTTGGTACAAATGATTTTGAAACCCGGGGAAGGGGTGCTTTTTATTCCAAAAGGAGCTCATAATGCGTTTTTAATATGATTCTTTTTACTTGACGATTTAAATCTTTTGCGAATCAAATAAGATTGAAAAGCAATTTTCGGGGGTTGGGGAGCGTTAACGAGCAGGGGGCAGAGCGCCCTAGTATTTGAAAAAAAAAATTGAATTCTTGAGCTATTGTATAGTTATCTAAGGATCAGAATGATTAATTATTGAGTAATTAGCCAGGTTCAAAGCAACCATTTAAGATGATATAGAGCCAAAATGTGATGCAAAATAAGTTATTTCAATCAAAGTAGTTCAACTTTGAAGCAGAAAGACAAAATTTATAAATCTTTAAAAAACTTCTCCTTCGTCACAAAATCAAAATGTCTATCTTTTATAATATTTCAAAGAATATTGCAATGATGGAAGAGCACTTAAAAAATACTGTGGAGCCTACTTATTGGAATATAGGTTTAAAATATCCCGCTCAATGCAGTAAACTTTCTATGTACCAAACCGTAGTTATTTGTCATTTTGATCCAGGATAATGGAATAATCCGCTTGCTAGAATATCTTTTCCTGGCAAGATGGCTATTCCATTAGGCGGGCTCAGCTGTAGCCTCCAAACAGTGACTCCAGATTCATAGAATAGTGCCAACTTTCATTTTCTCTCTAACATAAAAAGTGGAAAACTTATTTCAGAACCTTTCCAGGTGAGTGCCTCCATTTAAATGTCAAATATACTAAATAATAAAGTGGCACAAAATTACGTTGCTATGATTCGCAAATGAAATTTCAAAAGATTTGATTACAGACAGAGAAATTCAATTAAAGTGCAAAAAAAAAACTTCTTGAATGAAAATTTACCAAACATGTATTTCAGTACATCAAATAAGGTAGTGAGAAGCAAAGGGATGTAAGTGGCAAAATTTAAAAAATTGAAGAGAACCAGTATAAAAAGTAGGGGAACCTCTCCTCTCTCTTGGTATAAGAGATAGTACTAGCAGCCCTGGTAGGTGCTGCTGTACAGCAGGATTTAGAAAAAAAATTCAATGAAAGCCTATCTAGGATCTGATCTTTAAACGCGTTTTACTCGAAACTTGAAAATGTCCGTTTACTTCCCTTTGCTTATCACTGCCTCAAATGTCACTACCGCTCCGATCTGATAAAATGAACTAAAAGCTATGCGCCATTTTGAATGAAATAATAATTGGGTCGATTTATTTTCCAGTTTTACAGTAAATACGTATGTCCAACTTCATTAAAATTACTGGCGGTACAAAACGCATTCAGAGTCAATTGGAAAATAAAAGACGAAACCTCCTTTTTTAAGTGAACTTAAATTCACCCTAAATTCTTAATGCAATCAAATCTATGGTTCTCCATTTAATCTTTTCTTTTGAAAATTCGTTATTTCCACATTAATAAGACAGAAATATCAATATAAATCAAAAAACTTTTATCTAAAATTGTTAAAAGGAAAATCTAAGAAATTGAGAATGTAATTGAATTTCTTTCCCTTTTTCTAATGTTTTATCTAATTTGGAAACCAATCTAAAATATATTTTGTCAGAAGAACTACCTTCGAAAAAGAAAATTCAATTACGCAAGAGATTCAAAATTTCTCGCAAAAAAGGCGAATTTCTGTCTTCATGTGCAAGACTGGAGGTTTTCCACGTTCCTAATTATTTTTCTCTTTCTGTTGAAAATTTCTACCTAAAAAGTGCAAGAACATCTGTTCATTTAAAAGACTAAAATGTAAAACAATTGCCAAATAGAGAAGATGGAATGTGATTCGGCAGTATTGTTATGAAACGGCGAAGAAAAAAATAATTGAGTACTTTTGAGTTAAAGGAATAATTGAAATAAATTCCTAATCTCCATCACTAAATAATTTTTAAACTTTGATGATGATTTAATTTTTAAAAAATATAACTTACATAAATATTTAAAAAATAAACTTTATTCTTCTACAATTTCGTAAATAAAAAAGTAAAAGTTGACTTTATACAAAATCTTAACCAGCACTGGGTTATTTCAGAAACTATGATTTCTAAAATTAAACAAATAATAACTCTGCCGCTCATATAACCTTTGATTTTGAAATCAATCTCACCATTTTTCAATATCTATTAGAACCTATTGACGTTGTTAAAACTATTTTAACATAGGGGAGGGTGGTCCAAAGCGGGTAGGTCACCCAAAGCGGGTAGGCTTTCGTATGCCTTGCATGGTGTGTAAACGGCGATGCATACGTATGTCGTGTTTATCCGAACATCCCCGATTTTTAATCAGCCCCAACGAAGCTGCAGTGAAGTGACATGGCGCACCCAGGTTTAAAATAAAAAAAGGATACATTTCTTTTTTTAAAAAATTAAGTTTTGCAACCTGTAATTAGTCGAACACCAGCTTTTTTTTTTTTTTTTTTACTGTCAATAATGTTACGTTATTATGACACCGTCCACCTATAAACTACGATGGTCGTTCCGTTTTTTTTTTTTTTTTTTGTTTTTTTTTTTTAGTATTAATTTAAAGTTATAATTATTCAAATAAAAAACGTACTTTTGGGCAAAGCGGGTATAGGATTTAATCATGTATATATTTATAAATTTTAGACACATGTGATGACTTAGATTTTCTATTTCAATAGGATAACTATAAGTTTGAAATGTTATTTCTTATAATGTCAATTAGTCTATTAATTTAATACGTTATTTCTTTATGTTTTATAAACAAATGTATGTACTTTAAATTGGATAAGTATAACTGTTTTATAAATATTTTTTATAATGGCAGGTAGCTAGTCAACTTATTTAATCATTTAAAACTTCATATTTGATTAGGAAATGTACCAAATACCAGTTAGTTAAGCTTACCCGCTTTGGGCCCCCTAAGTAGGGCAAAGCGGGTTTTTCAAATGTTTGTTATCTTTGATTATAAATAAACTAGCAAAAATAGCCGGCGTTGCCTGGGTCAGTAATAATTATTAGAAAAAATCGTTACTTGCTTTTGTTTTCTGTTTTAAGTGAAAGAATTTAAAACACATCTTTTTGACGTGATTAAAAATCGAGTTTCTTCCTTACCCATAAAACTAAAATAGCAATAAGAATAAAGAACAAAGTAGTATTGATTTAGAAACGAAAGCACTATATTTAAGCATATACAAATTTTAAAAACATGAAATTAATCTTCTCATGTTTAAAAAGATTAATCTGTTGATACTTTTTTTTTAACATGGAGTCTAAAACCTTCTCTGTATGGCTAATGAAGTACGAAGTGATTAAAAAAAAGTAGCTGCGCTCGTAATCCCCTTATACTTGCTTTAGTTATTTCGGGAAATTTCAATCATTGTGGCTTTTGGTGCGATTTTACCGAATTTGCGAAAGTCGTTTTGGGGTACCTTCGATGATGCTCCCCCATTCTTTCCTTACTTTGTAAAACGATATGATATTAATTTTCGTTACAGACATATCGTCACCAGATACTGAGATATTTTTGGTCACCATAAAATGGCGCTAAACAGTTTCATCCGAAATGTTACCAAAATAAGTAATAAAATTTGGTGATTGTTCGAAATTGTGCAAAACGGAAAATTAATGGAAGTTTTTGTGCTGTTTATGGATTTGCCTAATTTAGTTGCTGGATTATTTAACACAGTAAAAAAAGTCTTTTGAAAATTCTTTGATTGGCGTTATTTTGTTTACATGGTGAAAGCTGAGAAACATTATGACGTAGTCTTCGGCTTCAAAAACAGCAACGTTGAAAAAACTGCCAAATGCATCAGCTACGGAAATCTTTCTGCAAAAATTTTGGCGATCTGCTGGTTGTTTGGATAATGAGTAAGTGTTCAATCAGCATAAGTAATAATAAAAACCATTAATTACATTAAAATTCCGTTTAAATGGAAAATCATCAGCCAAATCATGTATTATTTGCCAATCTTGTGCAAAAATCTTACTTCAAGATTTGACTTGAGAAAAGCCTTGAACAATCACGAAAAGCAAAGAAAGTGAACAATACAACAATTGTCGCTTTGGACAGGGAGTTGAGATGATACACTAAATACTGTATTGAGTTGAGGAAAGCCTTCGAACATGGAACTAAAAAGCTCATAACTCGTTTTTTATTCTACTTAGAAATTTCGAACAGGTGCCATCTTCAGCAGAAAAATCAGAGCTTTCGATGGACATATAATGTAAATATGTGCAAGTATTTTTTCATCCCAATATTAGAGAATTTATACAAAAATTGTGTTTTATTGCCCCCTAAGGGGGTTTTGCCCCCATAACGGGACGAAAACTACCCTATGTGTTATTCTGATGCATAAGCTATATAAATGTAAAGTTTCATCAAAATCCGTTCAGTAGTTTTTGCGTGAATAGAGTAACAAACATCCATACATCCATACATCCATACAGACAAACCTTCGCATATATAATATTAGTAAGATATTAGGTTTGAAATGATGCAAAAATCACTTTTTATTTTTAATTTCAACAACCCTGCAAGTAAATAAAACCGAAATTGTTGCGATAAAAATCCAAAAACTGCAATTTTCGAGCGTTCTTCGAAAAACTACCCGCTTTGAGCCACCCTCCCCTATTAAGCGTAAATAGTGTCAACTTATGAAACATCCATTGTTTTCACAAAGAAAACAATGGATATTTTAAGTAAAAT
This sequence comes from Uloborus diversus, assembly GCF_026930045.1. Lineage (NCBI taxonomy): Eukaryota > Metazoa > Arthropoda > Arachnida > Araneae > Uloboridae > Uloborus > Uloborus diversus. Next base: position 41,291 of record NW_026558467.1, on the reverse strand, counting down.
TTTTCTAATAGAGTTTCATGAACGTCAGCTGTGAGGATTGATTTCAATATTTCATTCAGTTTAACGTAAATTTTGTATTGTTTGTCATTATTTTAGGCAGTACTATTATGTTATGCCAACATTTATACTTATGTCGAAGAAAATTACATTCATTAATTGTTAGTAAATTTATTCGTTTTGGTTTCTTTTACGAAGAATACTTAAAGATTCGAACATTATTAAGAAGTATATTTTAAAAGTTCGTTCCCCACCGATTGATCGTCAAAATTTATCCGATTATGGCCGATTACTAATTAATTTCGATGAATTGGCTCATGCCTAGTCAGCACCCATGTCTGTAAGAATGTTCAGATAAAAGACCAGTCTTTGTACTTCACCTGCACCAGTCATATCACCAAGATGCTGTCTTTGAGCTCGAAGAGAAAAATACAGTACCGTAAATCGGGGCTACTTGAGCCTGCAGGGTCTACTTGAGCCACGGAGACAAAAAACCATTTAAAAACCCTCCTGGTTCTATAAAACTCAATGTATAGACTTAAAAAACTTTCTCCATGGCAGGTAGCAGTACTGGGTAGAGGCTGGATCATGAAACAAAAATTTCCCGCTTTTTTCTGACCTAGGTTATGATTGCAAGTTGTTTAAACAGTTGTTTTTAGTGTCTGCAAACTTCCACGTGTAATTTCATGGAAACATCAGATATCATCAAGGTAAAGAAAGTTTTATGTTTGCATTATACTTCTTAATAAAATAACAGTGTTTTAAAGTATATAGCCATGTAAATAACACAGTAACTAATATAAGTTAGTAAACTAAGTATAACCCCCGACCACATTTCATCACTAAGTTATGTTAAGTAAAGTTTGTAATCTTCTAAAATAAAGAGGTTAATTGCTATTTATAACCGTTTATTTGCAGATCTGGGCGTAAAAAGGGTCTGAAAGTAAAAGAGAACCCTTGGAAGTAGGAAATATGCGGATTATTCGGAGAAAAATTACAATTGTGTCTAGATTCAGTTAACTCCGAAGAAATGTCTCAGAGAGTGGCGTCAGCTTAATTTAACTTAAGTATATATATATATATATATATATATATATATATATATATATATATATATATATATAATATATATATATATATATATATATATATATATATATATATATATATATATATATATATATATACACTAATGCTATAAAGATGTAGAATTTGTTTGTTTGAACGCGCTAATCTCAGGAACTACAGGTTCGAATAGAAAAATTCTTTTTGTGTTGAATAGTCTATTCATTGAGGAAGTCTATATATCATCACGCTATGACTAATAGGAGTGGAGCAGCAATAAAAAAACGTTATGAAAACGGGAAAAATTATATTAAAATATAAAATTCTTAAACGCAACATTTGCGTAGCCACGGTGGCTCGACCTGAAAGTGCGGGCTTCGCACTTTCAGGTGGCACGTAGGTTCGAGTCAGCCATGAGGCAATACTCGAGGGCTCTTTTCAGAGAAAATCCTAAACGATGCTAAAAATGATCTATAAAAATATACAGTAGGCTCTCTGTTTAACGACGCACTATTTAACGATTTTGTCTGTTTAAAGACGGCTTTTAACGGTCCCAGATGGTACACTATAGTGTTAAAAGCATTATATTTAAGGACGCGTTAGTCTCAGGAACTACTATTCAAATTGAAAAATTCTTTTTGTGTTGAATAGTCTATTCATTAATTAAGGCTATAGGCTATATAACTTCCCGCTATGACTAATAGGAGGCAGCAGCAATAAAAAATGTTAGAAAAACAGGAAAATTTATATCTAAACTAATATTATAAAGCTGAAGAGTTTGTTTTTTGTACGCGCTAATCTCAGGAACTACTGGTTCGAATTGAAAAATTATTTTTGTGTTGAATAGCCCATTTATTGAAAAAGGCTATAGGCTATTTTTTTTAATCAGATTGACCGAAATATTTGTAATTGCAAATTAAATGTTTAATGTATAGTTTAGTTCTATGAATGCATAAAAAATGGTGGGTTATGTTAGAGGGCGCTGGCCGACAGTGTCGATAGCTGCGTGGAACCCTGCTTGTGCTATGCTGTTGTGATCAGCGAACAAATTTTTGAATGTGTTTTTTTTTTTTTTTTTTTGATGTTCAGGTACAAAATTTGATTTTGTAGGATTTTTCTATTGGGTTTTGTTTTCCGTATTTCTTCAACGTTTATTTTTGTTCTTATAGTTGAAAATAGTTACTTATCTAAGTGAATAATTTGATTTGTCGTATCATTCAATTGTGATTGTTCTTTATAACGTTTTTATCATAGCATTGTTTATTTGGCGAAAGACTTTAAATTCCAGGGGAAAAAAACCGCCTCACTTGCTAAAGTGCAGGGTTGCGGCAGAGAAGTTGTTTCGCGCGTTAAGTGATGAACTGTGTAGTTCAAGGATTATTTTGAGTTTTAAAGCTACTGTTAATATTTTTATGTGTTTTTGCGAACAATGTTTAATTCTAAAGAGACTTTAATAAGTCTTTTGAAAAGGTGTGTAAGCATTTTAGTTGAATAAAAATGATCATTTCACATCAGAAAGGGAGCGGGGGTGTTTTTTTTTTTTTTTTTTTTTTTTTTTTTTTTTTTTTTTTTTTTTGTTCAACACACTTCCTTGACCTTCTTTGCACGATCATCGCCGTGCGGGTCAACTCTAAAGGAAATTAAAAGATTTTTCATGAAACAAACCTGGTCATCCTGTAGTAATTAGTAGCGAGGAAGAGCAGGCATTATATAATATCAGGGGGATATTTCGATAATTGGGAATCTGGCGCGGTCGTCTTATTTTTGGCGTAAATAATTTTGTTTTGGTAACCCTGCTGATTTATTGTAACCCTATGTGAATAGATGTTTCCTTTCTCTTTGTTTAGATTTGCAATGAAAAATATTTCTCGTGCAGGTGCTGGAGCCAAAAATTGAAGCCAATGAAGAAAGATCACCAAATTCCCAATTATCGAAATCTTCCCAATATCAGAGAAAATATATCCACCCAAGCTATTAAATAGAGGAGTTTTCATTCTTTCTAATCCTCATATAAATAATAGCAGTTGATAAAGTAACCCGCGTGTTTCAAGAATGAAACTCGCACCACTGCATTATAATTTGATAATATGTTTTGGTAATGTTTCACATGCATGGAGAAGCTTTATTGTGACAAGGCTAAACTCGATCCGGCGACTTAACAGTTTTACTGGTAAGACTGTCATTTTAGGAAAACGAGGGAACCAAAGCAATTCGCAACTCCAATAAACTATAGGGGGCGCTGCACCCACTGTCTAATGGCGGATGAAAAAGGTAAAACAAACAAATGCTGTAACTTATAACTTGCTTTGAAGATTAGTGAATGACAGTAATTTATCATAGTATTTATAGGATGCTTTCTTTTTTACTGTTCTGAAATTACATTACACTATAAACTATCTGAAGCCTGTATTTTACCCCAAAGAAAACAAGTGGAATGGAATGTTTTACCTTTTTCGGAAGTATTGTAAATCACAGCAAGGTAGCGTATTCTAGCTATGGAGATGCGAACTGACGCTAATCTACTGGAGTTTATGCTTAATCCACTGGTTTTATGGTTAAAATTTCAACTATTAAAATATCACCAAACAGGCAATTTCTTCGTTCAAATGTAGAAACAATTTTCACCCGTCATACCATGACGGGTTACTTTCTAGTGTTTAAATAATGAGCATTTCAATTGGTTTTAGCTATAGTTTGATTATAATTCTTATTTGGGAAATTATATTTGCCTACAAATATTTTTCATGCATACGTTTATTTATATTAATTTATATAAATAGATTGCTCACTAGAATGTACTTTTTTTTTTCAAAATCATTGGTCCTTCTTGATCCCACCACCTGTTTTACAGCCTTTTCTAATGGATTTGCTTAGACCAAGTAGCCCCAGCGCGGGGTTACTTGAACCCAATTTTAAAAAATAAAGGGTTAAAATTGTTGTTTAAAAACTCTTTAGGTAGTAGCGTCTGAAAAATTGTAAAAACAAGGTTTTCAGTGCACAATATGGGTTTCATTAAAAAATCAGTATAAAACTTGCAAAAAATATGAAATTTCGGGTCCAAGTAGGTTTACGGTATTTCATGGGTGATGTCTTTTAGAAAGTGTAAACTCATTTTAAAACTTAAAGAGTTACACTCAAAACTGCTATTTAGAAGACACATCAGATGAAACAAGTTGCATTTTAGATCAATTTCGATATGTTTCATGAAAGCCGTAGTGGTATGATTCATGAAAGCCGTAGTGGTATGATTGGCTAAGCGTTGGTCTAGTAACTGCAGAGTCGAATAAACTCTGTGTATGCTAATAGGGACAGATCCACATTAAATCTGCCATGGACAAAGTCTTATAAGTTCCCACTCCAAATCAATAACTTTTGAGGTAAATGGATCAGGGGTTTCTCGGATCTTGGTGAGGGTTAAAAAAAAGAGAGCTAACTTCAGTGCCGGTTAAACCACGTATAACGGCACGTTAGGTACTCTGGAATGTAGCGTTCTGCTTATTCATAAAAATTCTTTTTTTCGTTCATAACACTACTTTTTGATGCTTTTTACTTGTCCTGTTTTAAAACAGTATAGTAATTATCTGAACTGGGAAATCAACATGTCAGACTTTTTAAAAAAATCCTGGAAATCAAAAATGTTTAAAAATTAAAATAAAACATTATTTTATATGTATTATAATTTCAATTTCAAACTTATATCAATCAATGCTAAAGCTTATTTTATTCAAACAAGCTTCCTTTCAGTACATCAATTACTGTTAACTAAAATTATCATAAACTGCAAAAGCTACGAAATATATATTCAAAGAATTTCACTACAACACGATTCGAAATATCAACACTGCAGAAAACTACCGCATCATGCAATCTAAAATTCAACTAATTATAATTATTGTTATCTTGCTAGGCATTATATTCCATCAGTCCGGAAATATATCTCTAATTTGTGATCCAACGCTTATTATCTCCCGGCATATGTGCGTATCAGTTGAAGATAAATCCTCTGCAGCAATATGGGAATTGCCACAGCCTATTTCGCAAGGTGGCCTAAGGAGTGATAAATTGCCTTTGCAATCTGTCTGTTTCAAGGAGCAAAACCCGAAGACACGTTCATTCAATTCATCAAGGCAGAAAACGTAGCTAGATTTAATCTGCGAGCATTAGGCTTTCTCCTTTCCTTGCTGCAGCTACAAGCGTTATTATTTGGCGAATGATTGGAGAGACAATCTGAGAAGCGTGTAAAACTTACTAAAATCAATAGAATATTTGAAATAGATAAATAATGAGTGATGAAGTTTCCTATTAGATTTGTTTTTGTTTAGCATTTTGATTCATTAGTAATACATTAAGTTTAGAAAAAGTACAAGTCTTTGATCATTTTAAGATGGCAAGCAAAATTTTTCTTTGTAAGACAGTTTTGTGATTTATTTATTTATTTATTTTGGATTTTATGCAAATTTTGCTTTTTGATCTTTTTTTTTAGGAATGTTTTTTCCTAAGACGTGTGAAAGAATTTTTTGATTCTCTTTTTTTACACGAATATATTGTTTTTTCGTTATTTTTGTAAGAACAATCCATCCAAAGTTAAGCAACACAAAAACAATTGCACGCGTATGTGCGGACGCGCGTGTGTGGGCGTGTGTGGGGTGTGGTGTGTGTGTGTGTGTGTGTATGTGTGTACATGTGTATTTTCGGATTTCATATTTCAGAGCGTATATTTTTTATTTTGTGCTGTTTATCGTAATCAATTGTCACTTGTAGTTTGTATAATGTATATCATAATTGTAAAGAATTGGCTTTTATTTTTGGCAAGTAATGATAAATATTAACCTAGTGACCAACTCGGAAGAAGCTCCAAGTTCATGAACTGGTGTTAAAGTCACATAAGATACCTCACCCTGACATTTCACGACTTCGTTAGTTTTAGCTGAATGCGTTATGGTGGCAGCTCTCTTAGTTTCCGGATTTAGCATTTTTGCTTTAAATTCGACAGACTTGGTGCTCGTACAATCCCCATGTCTTGAGATCATGTTTTCAATGATAATTATAAAATCAAACACATGGCTGATGCATTTACGAGGCATTCTTGTGTACACTAATTCCTTTCCTTCATTATATGGAAGGAGTTATTATAAGAGTTTTGATCTTTTTACTGGTGTAATGATAGGGGTTTTTTGCAGCGGCAATAAAAAAAAAACACTCATACTACTTCATTTTTTCCTTCCACATGTATGAACTTACTAAAAAAATGTTGTGAGGCACTAATTCATAATTGAAGCTCTTAGTAGAAGATTTTTTCTTGATCCCAGAAAGATTGCAGTTAAGTTATGTGAGTGAGCTTTCGGTTTTTTGTTGCTGCAAATTCGATAGACATCAGCTGTTCCTTCCATCTTAACTTCTGCATCTTGTCTTGCTGAGCTTCTTAAACTAGTTTCACTGGGAAGTAAGAAAAAATCATAAACCTTTTACATTTGAGGAAGATAATAATACGTTGCTCATCTTCTAATTCATTCAAAAATTTCGATTACCACAGAATGTCACTTAGTAAACATATCCAGTAAACTCTCATTCTTACAGATTTTCAGACACGCAGTTTTTGGGACGATATTTACCTCACTTTTAAGACATTTTCTCCCATCTTATGGAGACATTATCATATGTACTTTTACGTTACTTATTTTCTAAATATCTAGATCCACGAAGTTACCTGTATTTCAGACTTCTCGAAACAAAAACCAACACTAAAAACATTTGGTTTCGAATAGCACCATTCAATATATACTTTAAATATGAGCTTATTTACTCATTCCGTAAATGCTTGCTGCTTGAACTAATGCAAATGAAATCAATTCCAGAGAAAAGCTATTACATTGCTTGCCCGTATGACGAAATGCCGCAGATAGTGCAACTTTGATTATTATTACATTTATCTGTCAAAATAAAAATAACTTAATTTGTAAATATTCATTATATGGATGCTTCACTTGCCCAATCGATTAACTCCATAAAACAACGAGCTGATGTGTGCATCACATGACTTCTTTTTACTCCAATTTAATGTCATTTTCTCATTATTGGCAGTTTTAATGTGATTCAATAGTTTCCTCTCTAAATATCACCAACAATGACCAAATTGAAACCAGATTTAAAAAAAAAAAAAAAAAAATCGCCAAATTTGTCGCCAAGTTGGCGACAAAACTTGGCGACCAAAAGACTGGCGATATATCGCCAAGTGTCCGCCAAATTATATCACCACTTGAGTTTACATCGAAATTAACAATGATTCCCCCCCCCCCCCAAAAGAAAGGAGCAAAAGACCTCTTTTGGAGCATCCAAATGCAACCAAAAAGACAGGTGCACAACTAGACCCCACTAGGAGTCTACGTATGAAATTTCAACTTTCTACGACATTCTGTTCTTGAGGTATGCGACATATATACGCACATACATACGTACATACAGACGTCACGAGAAAACTCGTTGTAATTAACTGGGGGATCGTCAAAATGGATATTTCGGGTGTCTGTACATTCCTAGGCATATATCCACGTGTGGTCGGGTTGAAAAAAAAATTCAACATTCATTCGGGGGTGAGCAAAATGGAAATTAAGGCCGATTTTTTTAGTGATTTTTTTTTTTTTTTTTTTTTTTTTTTTTGCGAATACAGTACTTCCTTTTTTGTAAAAGGAAGTAAAAAGTCGAGAAAAGTGATGAAGAAGGTAATGTTATCTATAGGAGTGAATGGGCCCTTGTGTTACATTTTCTGCCATCGCAGGATCAGAAATGTACTGAACCAATATTTTAATATAAATTCACATTCTAAGCATTGATTAAGCACTTTTAAAGCAGAAATGAAGAATTTTTTAAAAAGTGGAGTTAATTGATTTGCAACTGAGGCATCCATATAATGATCTGATACATTTAAATGAGTATTTAAACCATAAAAAAGTCGTAAAGCACTTCTGTTTATAAAACACTAGCTGTGTTGTCCGGCTTTGCCCGGTTCATCTTGAAAATACAAATTGTGTCAAATGACGCATATTCATCAATCAGGCATTAAAAATAAATTTAAAAAAATCATGATTTCCCTTCCAAACAATAACGATAGATATTGAAATACTTTTAAGAAATTAAATCCAGAAAGATGGATTTAAAATGCGTAGCCAAGGAAACACAAATAAAAATAAGTTTAAGGAATTAAAATGCGAAAGAAAATGGTTCACAATTTGAATGGAATCGAAATTTCTTAAACACTATTTAAAAAGGCTTGTAACTTTTTTTCCTTTCGAGATAAAAGCTTATTTTTTCGAATATAGGTCGAGTTAGATCTGGAGTAAAAAAGGTCGCTTTTTCCAATGGCGTCAAAAAGAAAGCTGTGGGACAATTTCTTCATTTTTTATTCATTTATTTAATGAAGAAAGTAGTGACTAAATTTCAGTTAAGCCTAAAAAAATTCGAGCTAAAAACGCAAATAACTCCCACCGTAATAAAGTTAGAGCATTGAAACAAACTGCGTAGAACGCGGAAAATTATACCCCTTCTAACGATATGTAATATTAATATGTGCAGGTAATTTTTCACCCCCATATTTGCAAATTTATGTGAAAATTGGACGTAATTTAAAATAAAAAAGAACTATTCATTGAATTTTATTCGAACTGGACAGCAAACCTTTTCAGGACTTAAAGGAACAAACTGTAAAAATTTCAGCGCAATCGGCCGGGTAGTTCTCGAGTTTTTCGAGTTCAAACACACAGACGCTTTTTGGGGACTACATTTTATACTACGTAGAGAAGCTTTGCAATTTCTCCGCGCATCGCCCACTTTCCTACAATAATAATCATAAATATATTTCTACTATATAGCACTGCACAATCATCAATACACAATTTTTTGTACTTGTTTGTTATTTAAAAAAATAAAAACATCATGTAGTACGTAAATAAATATTGAAAAGTATATTTTTACCCGACTGCGCGTGCGCACTGCAAAGGTGGGTAATGTGTTTATCAGTCTATGTATGTATGTCTGTTCCTATGTGGCGTTCTAGGGGGCTAAACGACTAGGTCAATTTTGGTAATTCTTACGTCAATTGATTTGTCTTAACCTAGGGAGTGTCACTATACACATAACAGTAATCAAAATTCACCATATCAACAACCAGTTGTCATATTTTGTCAGTTCGGGATCGGCGCACGTTTGGTGTTGCACACTGTGGCGCACGCTACCTACGTGCGACAAATGCAGGTAGCTTTCGCTGATTGAATTTTTTTGTTTACTGAGTCTACTAATTGGGATCTTAGTGGCCGAGTGGTCTAAGCAATTGCTTTTCCCACTTGAGGCGGTGGGTCAAGACACCCTCGCTCCGGATGTACTTACCCCTCTTTCTGATGTAAATTCTTGAATGTGTTCTTTATTTGTATTCTGTACTGTAATAAAAAGTGTACTATGCGAAACGAAGGCAAGACCCTCAGTTTGTAGACCTCATCAAAATAAACCCGTGCAATAAGCACCAAAAGAAAGAAAGTCTACTAATTCGATTTTCATCTCTAACATGTTGCATTTGTTTTTGCCTTGATTCAAGGGACTGAGTTTCGCGACGTGTACTTTCTCGACAGACTTTTTTAGTTTTGCGAGAAAGATTTGATTGACGGCGTTTCCGATTTCGAGTCAGTTTATATAGCTGTGCTGTGGTTGACTTAAGTTCGCGCATTTTTGCCGAAGGTCAAGCACAAGTAGCTTTAAGCGGAGTTAGGTCCCTAGAGGGACTAATTATCAGTAGTTTAGACCACCGTAAGTTACTTAATAGACCTCACGACACAAACAAACTCTCTCAATGAAATGACAAGATTGCGAAATGTACCGTATCATAATCATAACAACTAAGTCAATGAAATAACTAAAAAGTGTCAAAAAAAAAATAATTAAATAAAAACAAAAAAACCCGACTGCGTAAAACCAAAAAAACTAAAAAGAAAAATGAATAAGCCCAGTAGTTTAGAATGTTATTAAGTACTACTGAATAACTACCTGTTGAAATAGCTTTATAACCGGACACAGATAAGACAAATCATAAATTCAAAAGCAGAATAGAAGGATCAACAGTCAATTCAAGGATTCCCGTAAAATTTGAATGAGCCCCCGCCCCCCCCCCCCCCCCCCGACTGTTGATTCTTCTATTCTGCTTTTGAGTTTATGATTTGTCTTATCTGTGTACGGTTATAAAACTATTTCAACGGTGTAGTTATTCAGTAGTACTTAATAACATTCTAAACTACTGGGCTTATACCATTGAGAAGGAATACTAATGGAGGGAGCCATAGCAAATGTCTCAGTGAAATAAGCTTGGAAAAACATGTTTCCCAGGTCAGGTGACTTGTTTGACTGAGAATTTGTCGCGTTTTGGCACGCAATCGCTCTTTTGGCATTAAATATTTTTCAGACGACGCGACGGCGCCTATTATGAAGTCGGGGCTACAAATCAGAGCAACTCTGGCTCCAACTCTTTTACTGCATAATAATAAATAAATAAATAAATAACGGATACAAATACAGGTCTATCATTCGAACTCACTCTCCCCACTTCTTTCCGGATTTTAAAATATAATGTAACTGCATTTTTCATGTATTTTGATGTTTATTCCCTGAAATGACGGGCATGTACAAATAGTTTAAAGTGTTCTGTTATTGACTGAAAATTTATGGATTCATATGTATTGTAATTAATGTTTTGAAATGATTTCATACGCAGGCATACTAGTATTTAAATTGAAACATAAAAATAGCAAACCTTTATTCTTGCGCATCTGCTGTTCATAGGAGCTTGGCGAGAAGATACTCGCTAACAAAGCAAATGTACTCAAAATGCTTAAGAGCCGTTAAAATAATTACTAGTTAAGTAAAAGGTATTTTTATGGAACTAAAATGTTATTTGCACTCAAGATATAGGGGATATTTCGATAATTGGGAATCTGGCGCAGTTGTCTCATTTTTGGCGTAGATCATTTTATTTTGGTAACCCTGCTAATTCATTCCAGTAACCCTATGTGAATAGATGTTTCCGATCTCTCTGTTTTGATTTGCAAAGAAAAATACCTCTCGCGCAGGCGCTGGAGTCAAAAATTGACGCCAATAAAGAAATATCGCCAGATTCCCAATTATCGAAATATCCCCAAGATATACAATGTTTTATAACTTTTATAGGTAAAATAAGTGCAAAAATTTAAAAATTATAGGCAACTGTGGAATATGTATTCGTTGAATACATATAAATGTTATTTTTTCTTTATTTAGAAGTAAAAAACATTCGTACATGCTAGGGAAAAGTTACTGGACCTCCTGGTGTGACTTTTTCCTCACAGTTTACAATGCTAGAATACTGCTTTATTACTATAAATCTAATTTTTCCCTTCTACAGTTAAAGGTTGTTATCATGCATGGCTTCAGCTAATGAAAACTTCTTCAGCGGTTACGGTCAACTCGAAATTGCTCCCCAGGTCACATGGTACTGTTGCCGTATCGGGATAGTAGGGTTGCACTCTCTCCATCTATTCCTTCTCAATGGCTTATACATTTTTCTTTTTAGTTTTTTTAGTTTTTACGCAGTCGGGTTTTTTGTTTTCATTTAATATTTTTTTATTAATTTCTAAGTACGTCGGGTACCATCTTTTTTTTTTTTTCAAACATGTAGCGTTTCTCTTGGCAATACTTTTTTTACTATCTTCTACAGAGAAGATTGCTAGTCTGACAACTAAATATTGCAGTTTTGTATGCCTTTATAAATCTTTACAAATATTATAAAGAGAGAGGGTGGATTTTTGTGTGTTTATATGTTCGAGGTAATCTCCGGAACCACTGCACCTATTTGAAAAATTCTTTCACTATATGAAAGGTGCTTTCTTACTGAGCAACATAGGCTATAGTTCGAAAAAAATCCGATAAGTAGTTCTTTTTTTATTTCAATTTAGGCCCAAATTTCACGTAAATTGCCTATTATTGGCTATTAAAAGGGGTGAAAAATTACTTGCACATATTAGTATTTTATATCGTTGAAAAGGGTAGAATTTTTCGCGTTTGCTGTTTTAGCTCGAACTTTTTTAGGCTTTGCTGAAATTTTGGCAATACTTTCTTCATTAAATTTATCAATAAAAAGTGAAGGAATTGTACCACAGTTTTCTTTGACACCGTCGGAAAATGCGACATTTTTTACTCCAGAAATATCTGGACCTATGGTCGAAAAAATAACCTTCTATCTTCAAAGGAAAAAAAGTTACAAGTCGTTAAAAATAAACTTCGAATAAATCTTATCTCCATTAAAATTGCTGGTGTTTTTTTTTTTTTTTTTTTTTTTTTTGCATTGCCATGGTTACGTCTTTTAGCTTCGCTTCATTTTAATTTCTTAAAGGTCCACAAACTTGGCGCCACGGAATTATTAAGCAGAGGGGAAATGTTTTCGCCAATTCTTCATATTTTACGATCTACATTGTGATAATGCCCCCGGACAATGTCGAAATTGTGGGAAGAGTTTGAAAACTAAGAGATTTAGCAATTTTCCCAATTATCGCCAAATTTCTGGACGCCAAAGACCAAGAGCTAATGTATTTCGGCCATGGTTTTGCTGATAGTGACAGAAGCGAACGACTATAGCCCATAATTGACGATAGCGCCAAACCCCCAGTTATCGAAATATTTTCGAAATTACTAATGAAAAGAAACCAGTGCATCGAAAAAGCAGGAGGGAATCGAAGCTGTATTTGTACGAGCTTTTACATTTAATTGTAAAGAAGAACATTACTATGATTTAGCTTTCAAAACTTAATGATATCCAAACAAAATATCAATGTGAAAAATAGCCAAGTTCGATCGAAATGAGGTTCTGGGTAGACGGTGTCACCGAAAAAATTCAGATCTCAACGGATAACAAGTTCCATAGCAGTTCCTCATGGAAATTGGATTGCCCCGTTTTCTTCAATTCATTCAATTCATTTTGAAAACATTTTTTTTTTACTTTCTTTCATCCCGGATTTAAACTTGCCAAGTTATTGTATAATTGGAGTGGGCACATGTTTTGGAAATTGTTTTTTGACGACCAAAACTTGCCGCAAGTTTAAAATCCGGAATCAAAGAAAATAAAAAAAAATTGTTTTCTGAATGAGTTGGAAAACATGGGGCAATCCAACTTCTGAGGAACAGCTATGGAACTTGGTACCCGTTTAGATCTGAATTATTTTATCGGTGACACCGTCTACCCAGGGCCTCATTTTGATCGAACTTGGCTCCTTTTCACATTTATATTTTGTTGGGATTTTATTTTACAGCGATCCATAACGTGCGGTAATGTCCACATCCCTGCTATTTTAATACAATAGAGAAAATAAAGCCTTTTAGTTCAGAGCTATTACATGTGTAACGGAAAGACGGTTTTTTTTTTTTTTTTTAGTTTAAGCGATTACAGTGAAATTATTTTCATTTCAGTCTTTCTTTTCTCTGCACTTCATTGTTAAAATATGAAAAATGAGACAGAGGAAAAAAATTCTATTCCTTTTTCCTCAATGTTTGTGTTTTTTTCTGCTCCATGATGAAATGACACTTTTCTGAACCAAGTTTTTGAACTTTTTAGATATTTTTGTGACATTGTGAATTAATTCAATATTTTAAATGACGAATACTTTCGTGATCGATAAGTAACAATATGAAACTATTAATTTAAATAATTCTTTATGCACTAGGTTGACAAAATTTAAGTTTATGCGTTTTGACGGAATAACTGCGGTGGAGTTGCTTTTAAAGTTCATTCATTGCTATAAAAAAGACCCACGTTTACCGGCATTGGAAGCGTTCTACCACAAAGCCACGAAAGCCCCCAACGCATAATGAATGAGGCGTAATGAGCGATATAGTTTACAAAATCATTTCAATAAATTAATGAAAGAAAAATTCTTTCGAGAGAATTTTGACGGACAGGTGTAATCTTTATAACAGGATTTTTCTTAAAATTATTTTATGGACTATGTTTGGAGCTCAGACGAAATTATATGTGCACAGAACTAACAAAACAGGATCTTTCTTTTTATTTCGGAGTGGAAAGAGAAATTTACACTTGCTCTAAGAGTTTTTTTTTATTTAGTTTTATAGCACGAGCAGAGTCGTGCAGGTACTCCTAGTATGTTTATATAGTGGGTTTTGTTTACACGTATAGTTTCAAAAGATATTTATTACCGTAGTCTCTAATGACATCAAGTACCGTCTTTTTTTTTTTCTTTTTGAATGTGCTGCATTTTTTCGTTTAGTGCAATACTTTGATTCAAATACTGTTGGCAATGGTTTTGTTACTAACACGATTTAACAAGACGAAGTAAAAAGATTTGTTAGTTGTACAGAATGTTTAAAAATTACAAATAGGTGCTTATAATGCCTGGTTAGTTTTTAACCGACTTCAAAAAGGAGGCGGTTATCAGTTCATACCGTATGTATGTTTTTTTTTTTTTGTTTGTCCACTCATAGCGTCTCACCTAGTGAACCGATTTTGATGATTCTTTTTTTAATGGATAGGGGATGACTCACCTTAGGTCCCATTACTTTGTTTGACCATATTTGTTCTTTAGAAAAAAGTTATGGGCGAAAAACAGTAAATTTTAATGCAATTTCCAAATGATATTGTAGCGAAGTTCGCACTTTTCATCCGTGGATAACGGTGGCTCAGTGGTAGAATTCTCGCCTCCCACACGAGCGACCCGAGTTCAAATCCCGACTAAGACGAAGTGAATTTTACTAAAATTTCCTTTCTACTGTTTCCCCTATTTTCTCGAATGTTCTATTAATTTCTGCATCTTTCCGAGTCTGGAAAGTTCCAGCACTTTCTCAAGTTGTATACAAGCAGATGTAACGTTCATTCGTGGTTCTGAATAAAGATCTCGAGTTGAGACTAACGAGTATTCGCTTCATTTGGCTTTCACATTGTCTTCGCTATCTTGATCTACGCGACAGTATGAAACTCATTGTTATAAAAGTTTGCTGCCATATAACAGTAATTGTAATGATAATTTTGAAAAAAGGCTTTGCTAAAGCAATACAGTGATATAGAGCCGAACTTCTTACTTTTACTGAAATATCTACATTTACACTAAAAAGAATGAAATAAAAAAATTTTGAAAAAAAATAGAACCGACTTCAAAATTGCTCTAAAAAGTGAAAAATAATTTTAGTCTTTAAACACCATCGATAATACTTTTAAACATAATTTTTGAAGTTGGCGCAAAAACAAAAAGTAAAATCCATTGTAACCATGCTTCGTTCATATTTTTATCAAAAAAATCATCCAAAGTTAGGAACGAAACATTTATATCGTTACTCAAATATGCTGTCATCAATACGTAATGCATGTGGTAGTGAAGAAACTGGACCTGGTTAAATTGATACTTGTAGTTGAGTTATGGCTGTGAATGATTTTATCGATCGTTTTTGCGCCAACTTCAAAAATTATGTTTAAAAGTATTATCGATGGTGTTTAAAGACTAAAATTATTTTTCACTTTTTAGAGCAATTTTGAAGTCGGTTCTATTTTTTTTTCAAAATTTTTTTATAACAAGTATTTTACTATACAACAACTTTCCTTCACAATTAGTGACTGCAATACCTTTATACCGAATAACAGTATTTGGAGCTATTTTGCAATTTCTTAGTACCGGTATTTGTTGGGGTAGAATACCGGTATTTTCGGTATTAGTTAAAAATAATAAATAGTTTTTAATTAAGGAGTTTTATATTTAACTAATTAGATATCTGCTGTTATTTTAAATATAAGTTTCTTTTTCGATGAAACATTACCAAAATTGATCAATTGAAGTAAAAATTAGGCTTCAAAAGCATGAGTTTATAGAATAGCAACGAATAAAAGTAGAGGAAAGATTACAAAATGATATTTTCATCACCAGATGCCGTAATGTATTGCACTTTGGTGAGTTTGTGTGAACCATGTTTTTATTTTCATCATTTTCTTGACTTGCCCTCGTGAAAAATTAATTTTAAGTGTAATTACGAATATGTTTTTACTATAAACAATTTATTCAAACCATGAGTTGCAGCAATTCTTTATGCTATATTTTTTAAATATTTGTCTCAACTGCGTAGTTTGAGAACAAAAAGGAAGTAGAACATGGTGAAACCCATTGGAAAAGTAAGAAAATATGATAGAATTAATAGGAAAAATAATTTACGGGCGAGCTCAGTTGGGGAAAGGGGGTTTAAGAGGAGAAAACGGTTTATCACGATTTTCGGCAAAATTACGAGTTCTATCGATAAAAAATAACTAACACAGTTGTTGGTAATAAAAAGATCTACAGTTTTTGTCTTTGCACTTTTTTCACAAAACCTCAAAATCAATGCAAAAAATTCAAAAAACCGAATTTTTGGTTTTTTATTTTTATCTCCCACAAAAAAAAAAAAAAAAAAACGATTTTTTTTCGCGAAACTTGGTGAAAAGTTACCTTTTTATGTCTCAAATACACTGCACTTTTTTTAATTTAAAACATTTATTTTTCCTTCGTTTTTTGATTTAATATTAAAAAAGCATCATAATTTTCAATCGAAAAATCGCACGTCAAAATATCTGATTTAAAAAAAAAAATCGGTGTGTGTGTGATTTTTGCTGGAATCTCTATTTTCTGGTGGTATGAAGAAATATATACAGTAGTATGAGAAAATTTTGCAGAAAATGAAAAAAAAAAGTTCGAATTAGAAAAAAACAAAAATTATCATCACGTAAAATTTTAAGTTATTTATTAAAATGTACACTTTAATTGCTCAAAATATGTAAGTTTTCATGTTAAATTCTTAAATTAAAAATTAAAAATTCATGAAACATAGGGAATGCAAAAATACGCGAAAATAGTTATAAAAAGTCGACATACAAGCATCAGTATGATAATGCGCTTTTAGTGGAACGAAATCAGGCACATCTCAAACGAGCTATAATGTTTTTGTGGAAATCATTCTGTGTGTTTTGGTTTTGAATATATTATAATATATTATCTCTTCTATTGTTATTTTTAACCGATCTTATTTTTTCTTTTGAAATATTACCAAAAAAAAACACTATGAGATTGGAAATTAAACCTGAGAGTGTCTTTATTCATTCATTTTCCTTCCTTTGATTCTGTCTTAAAGTACGAAATGTATAGCTATAGCAGTATCATCATTATATTTTCTTTGATGAGTTCGTTGAATAAAAGCTGGTGTTAAATTCTCAAATTTTTTGTGTTCGTTATCGATACTTTTCTTCAAGGTGACGTCAGTGATATTTGCTATTCTATATGTGAGGATAACTTATATACTTGTATGGTGTATAGAACATTGTAGCCTTCAGAAAATATTTCATACAGAATTGCAAAATGGTCTAGAAAGGTCTGGTCCTTACTACCTGCTGATTATTTCATAGCAACTCGTTTGAGCAATGAACAACATCATTTATAAACATACACTTGCAGGCTAAGTTACTTAAAGAAAATCATGACGAATTTACTTGTTTAAAACTACGTGTAATTCAATTTAAATCAATCAGCAATAAAATAAAGATATTATTATTTTCTTTCATAATTAGTATGCCTAACGTGACATAACCTTAAAAAAAGAATAATACAGATAAATGGTTCTTTTTTAATCAGAATTTTCTATCATACTTTTCTTTTTAATATGCCAGAACATTGAATATTTGAAGCTGATAGTTTATTCATGCTACATCTTTTTAATTGTTAATTTTAATCAGGAAATTCAATTGAAAAAACGATTTGAGTAACAATTGGATATTATGGATATCTGTTTATAAATAGATTTAAATTTTTTTAGCCTTCTGTTAGAAAATATTTTCATAAAACGTTAAAATTTATAATTTCGTTCCTTTTGCACAAACAAATTTTATTTTACTTATGATAAAACTGTACGAATATAATTAAAATGATTTCGTCTTTTCAGATTATCAGTATTGATGAATTAGTTTGCATAATCTGCAATAAGGTAGATGAGAAGCAAGTGTATGAAATTTAAAAAAAAGTAGCTTTAAACCGTTTGTTGGGGTCTCGCAAGAAAAGAGTCGACAATAAATACAAAAAATTTGGGAATCAAACATCAACTTTTATTCAACAAACCTGCCAAAGATGATATAATGATGAGACTGCTATAGCTATACATTTCGTACTTTAAGATAGAATCAAAGGAAGGAAAAGAAATAAATAAAGACTCTCACGTTTAATTTCCACTGTCATTACACAGTTGCACTAAAAGCGCATTATCATACTGGTTGTATGTCGGCTTTTTTAAACTCTTTTCGCGTGTTTTTTGCAATATCTATGTTCTATGAATTTTCAATTTTTTAATTTAAGAATTTAACATGGAAACTTGCATTTTTGAGTAATTAAAGTGTAAATTTTAATAAATAGCTCAAAATTTTACGTAATGATAATTTTTTTTTTTTTAATTCAATTTTTTTTTTTTTTTTTTCTGCGAAAATTTCTCATACTACTGTGTATATTTCTTTGTACCAGCAGAAAGTAAAGATTCCAACAAAAATCCCACGCACCGATTTTTATAAAAAATCAGATATTTTGACGTGAGATTTTTTGATTGAAAATTATGATGCTTTTTAATATTAAATCAAAAAACGAAGGAAAAATAAATATTTTACAACTAAAAAAATGTAGTGTATTTAAGACATGAAAAGGTAACTTTTTACCAAGTTTCGTGAAAAAAAAATCGTTTTTTTTTTTTTTTGTGGGAGATAAAAATAAAAAACCAAAAAATCGGTTCTTTGAATTTTTCGCATTGACTTTGAGGTTTTGTGAACAAAAGTGCAACTACAAAAGTTGTAGATTTTTTTACTACCAACAGCTTTGTTATTTAATTTTTTTCGATAGGACGTGTAATTTTGCCGGAAATCGTGATAAACCATTTTCCCCCTTTACCCCCCTACCCCTCCCCCTTCCCGAACTCAGCTCGCCCGTAAATTATTTTTCCTATTAATTTTGTTACATTTTCTTACTTTTCCAATGGGTTTCATCCTGTTCTAACTTTTTTCAACTTTTTACCATTTTCAAAGGTATTGGCACTGGTCTATGTACTGAATTTTGAAAAAAGAATTTTTCTTGTTAGTGTAATAAACAGTAATTTGTTTCCACTGGTATTAGCGAGCTGTTCTGTCTCGCTATTCAGCTTCATACCAAGCAAGATAATATTTATAATGTCTTGAACATTTGCAAAGAGGTAAGACACTTGGAACATATTTTCCGATATTTACATATTTGTAAAGATTTTCCTAAAAAGAAAGCGAAAACGAAAAAAAAATCCTAACAAGATCAAATTCTTCGTAAATTTCACACCAAAGGGTTAATGAAAAGCAAACGCAGATGATGTTAATACTGGAAAAAAAATTGTCGCTCGAAGAACAGCAACTATTGGACATAAATAATAATTATTTAAAAAACCTACAATGCTAAAGAAACACCCACCTTCAAAAAAATAGTTATTTCAAAAACCAACAAGTTCAAGACCGAATTATTTGAAGGTAACTACAGGGCCGGTGGCGCTGTAAATAATGCACGAGGTGTATCCTGCATTATTTACAGCGCGTGACTACTATTGAATTCAGAAAGAATATTTTCTACTGCAGGAAATTTTTTCACTAAAATAAGTGCCAGTCTTAATGACAATTAAATAGAAGCATTATGTTTCTTGCTATTATTGATTTTTTATTATGATATTTGTTCCTTCATTTTATATTTACTCACATAAGTAAATAATGCTCTTTTTGTAAAACATAATAAAATATGTCAACGAAACATTATGTTTTTGAATGTTTTTTGTGGTAATTTCTAATACCGGTATTCCGGTATCAGGTTAAAAAAGTACCAAATACCGGGGTTGCGGTCCGGTATTGCAATTCCTATTCACAATCGATTATGAATAAATACAAAATATTGAAAATGAGAATGGAGAATACTTTTAACTGATAACAATACAAGAAAGCGTTTCTACATCACTATTTAATGACTCGGAACTATTCAACGAACAGCCAAAAAAAATAAATAAAAATAAATTACTACTCAAGAAATAAAATAGCAAGGGAATAACTCAGGTTATAAACTGTTAACAGAAGAATTTCCTGTTTTGATAAGGTGACAAACAGAAATTGATTAGACCATTGTTGAACAAAACTTTTATTCAAATGCATCTCAAATTTTGAAAGTAATATAAATATGATTTCCGCAAACATACATCGATGACTCACAGTAGCTTCCCATCGGGGTGCTCTTGTCTTAACTTTAAGATATTACCTCGCACTCGTTTTATAAATAATTTCGTCGCCTGATAATTCTCCAACATAAAACTAAAAATCAGAAAAATAAAATAATAGTTTAAAAAACTAAAAAAATACACTTTCGTAGCAAAATGAACTAAAAAGTGAAAAATAATTTTTGGATGATAATAGTTGACCAATCTATTAATTTTAATGTAATACAAAAAAGCGTGGGGGACTTCTTATCAGTTCTCTTGAATTTCTTCCATTTGTTGTCCATGCAAAAATGTAAATAGACAGCACCCCACGTTTATTTGTATTACATTAAAATTAAGTGATTGGTCAACTACTATCATCCAAAAATTATTTTTCACTTTTTAGTTCATTTTGCTACGAAAGTGTATTTTTTTAGTTTTTTAAACTATTATTTTATTTTCTAAGTAACAAAATGTGTAGGACAGAATAGAGTTAGCATGTACTTTCAACATACGCGTATTTATTAACTTGGTCCGCGGGCCAATTTGCAGGTACTGGATACTGAATGTACGCAAAAACAGTGCTAAACTAACTTATTTTCTAAGTCTCAATTTCTATGTTATGATACTCAGGGAACTATTCCAAAACATTTTGTAAGCAGCCAGACCAATCGTATGGGCAAAACATCCCGCCAGACACAGTTAAAACGTCAAGTTATCACTGTTTTTGCCTACATTCAGTACCCCGTACCTGAAATTTGGTCCTCGGTCTAAGTTAGCATCAGGCATAACTGGGGGACCTGATGAAAAAACGTGAAATGTGGAAAAAACGTAGATTCGGGGGACGTAAAACCGGGGTTTCATCGAAATCCTATTTCATGTTTTTTTAACTAGGTTTTCGGCTTTAACAATATTGCTTTTTGAAAGCAGATGATATTTTTCAGTGCTTAAGCGCAAGATAAATAGCGTCGCGCTCGTACTCAAAGCGACGTTTTAACTGTGTCTGGCGGGATGTTTGGCCCATACGATTGGTCTGGCTGCTTACAAAATGTTTTGGAATAGTTCCCTGAGTATCATTATATAAAAATTGAGACTTAGAAAATAAGTAAGGTTGCGCCACTGGCAGCCATTTGTGCCCACGGGACGTGTCTGGTAGTTTGGTAGGTTGACTGTGTCTGGCGGGATGTTTGCCCATACGATTGATCTGGCAGCTTACAAAATGCTTTAGAATAGTTCCCTGAGTATCATAATATAAAAATTGAGACTTAGAAAATAAGTTAGTTTAGCTCTGTTTTTGCGTACATTCAGTACCCAGTACCTGCAAATGGGCCATCGGACCAAGTTAATAAATACGCCTATGTTGAAAGTACATGCTAACTCTATCCTGTCCTACACATTTTGTTACTTAGAAAATAAGTTAAATCTGGCGGCCCTGGGCTCTTGGACTATTATCTCAATGATTTAAAACTTCTAACTGTTGCCATCTTATGTTTGTTAACAAATAAAATATTTGTAATTAATTCAAGTTTGAAAATAACTTTCAATTTTCGCTCTTTACTTTGCTTTTGCGATAATTCGAAAATTGGGACAGTCCTCAAGTGTTTTGTGTGCGTTTTTTTTTGGGGGGGGGGGCGGATATTGCTTTCTCTTCAAGCATGGGGAAGGGTTAGAATTCATATGAAATATATAGAAAAAAGTTTCGTGATGGCCACAACATACTAGTTTATTATTGCTAGTAATTTTAATATGTTGCTTTTATACGCTTTTGTATCAATTGTTTTATTTTTTCTTGCATATAGTCTAAAATACCTCAAAATGTTTCACAAGTTTTGCGCTTGTTATCTTTAAATGTAATGTTGTTTCCGTCATATTTGCATTACATTGAATAATATGGTAGATATTGAACGTTGTAAATACATTTTATGAATATTATAATACCATTTGAAAGAACAAAAATTTTCTTATTCAGCACCAATCTTTAATTTTTTTTTCCTTTCTCAAGACTTTGAATTTAGTTTTTATAAGAAAAAGAAAGTAGATATTGTTTTGCTCCTTTTTGCCGTGATCGTTTTTTCTGATTTCTAAGAGTAGAGTATACAAAACAAAATCGCAATGCTTACTTTTTTTGCTTTTCTGTACCAAAAATAACAATGAGAACTTATTTTTTTTTTTTTTTTTTTTCATGCTATTGAAAGCAAACTTTTTTTTCACTGCAACAACACTAAATGAGACTTCGAGGTGCCAAAATCACTGACGTGTCACCCTTTCCATAATTCAAGATATTATATTTCTAATATTTAACCAAAAAAAATATTTATTCTAGGCACTTGTGTTGAAACGAGATCAAAAAGCGTTCCCAAAATTTTACTTAACAATTTCTCCCGCAATCAAAATATTATCCCGTTATTTCGTCTGGATCTAATCAAGATTTATTATGATTTGTTAAGATCTCGCTCACTCTCAAGTCCCGGGTGGGCTACTTGCTCCACGTGGCAGAGCTAGAGAAATATCTTACATATTTAAAATATAGAAGTACGTGAGCATATCCGCGGCTGAACATTTTCGGTTTTTCCCCCCAACTTTTTGATGAATATATAAATAGACTCTGCCCCCATTGCAATTTTAATAATGTTTTGGCAAAACAAACCTTGTAATTTTCCAAGCAATAATCCATTTTAAAACTGACGTAGTTAGAAGCAAAAAGATGTAAGTGGCAAAATTAAAAGTTTGGAGGTAACCAGTAAAAATAGTAGGCGAACTTCTCATCTGTCTTGGAGCAAGAGATAGTACCAGTAGCCCTGGTAGGTGCTGCTGTACAGTAGGATGTATCGAAAAAAAACTTCTTTTTCAAAATTCAATTTGTCAAGTTGATAAAAAGTTGCCTCTAGCAACCCACATATTACAAAAGCAATTTTATCCGAATCAAAAAATATTTAGGTGTCCCTTACGAGGCCTAAAGTTTATAATTTTCTTCAAAAAGTCTTTTTTTTTTTTTTTTTTGAATAACAGAAAAAATATGAAAAATCTTTCAAGTTAAAAAATTTTCACAGTAAAGTCAAAAGAAACTAAGGTTGAAAAGCAATCATAATAAATCCCGCCCGCATTTACTCTAAACTTCCGTGATTTTCAGAAAAAAACGCATTTAACAAGGTCATGTGGTTTGTTTAGAAAAATCCAGCAAGATTTCCAATCCCGTAAAGATTTTCTGTGCAAACATTTTCCAACTTTTGCCACTCATATACTGAATATTTTCACAAGCATCATTTGAAGTTTGAATCACCTTCCTCGTATTTCTGCAAGAACAGCAATAAAAACTTTGTGTCTTATGATGAACGATGAAAATGAATTTGTATTCTCATTCGGAGGTTTCAGTTTCATACGTTCAGCAATTCAGAAAATGTGTAGAAATTACAAACGTTTTCTAAAACCGTTATTAAAATTCACAATATATTTCTATGAAGAAGAAAGCAATGAAAAATCTATCATTATTAATGCTCTTTAACCTGTAGAAGTGCCTGCCAGTGTTTTTATCACCTTAAATGAAACTGATATTATAAATGTGGGTGGTTCCTTGAAAAAAAAACTATGTTGGATGAATTAGCTGATAAATATGCAATATATTTGGCAAAGAAGCGACAGAAACTTTGATGAAACACAGGATGACTCGCAGTGCGTTAAGCGGTTCAAGGTTTTGAATGTCTCTTTTAAGTGAGAGGTAAAATTAGCGAAGATATATAAAAACTTTTACCCAGACTGTGACTTGGTGAAACCAATCAGCGTTCATTTCCTGCTGTAATGAATCAAATGCACTGATACAGTGACCAGCGTTAATGTAGTTAAATTGGATACAGCAGTACACAAATCAAAGACATTGTATTTGTCTGAAATATCACAGTTCTTGAGCAAAAGCCAAGCATGACTCTCATAAGAAAAGAAAAATATTATAAAAATTATTAGAAGGTCATGAGGTTTGTGGAGGTATTTTGCTAAATGTTCACAATTATTTAAACTCTGTAAAACTAACTGCTGTAGAGCCATAGCCCGCGTATTCATCAATCGCATTATTTTTGGGGGAAAAAATCCCTTCCCATCCAATACGAAGGGAGGAGCACACTTTTGTATACCAAACGATAGTTCCTTATTATTATGTGACTTTGCAATACACTTCAAATGGTGCACTGAAAAAGACTCCAGCAGAACTCACGTATCCTGTTATGGCTGTTGAAAAACTAGTATGGAAAAAGTTTGATGTAATATGATAATACACATAATATTCTACAGATGTTTTGGTGTTAAGCTTTTTATACTTAAAAACATACTTCTATGTAATAAAATGAAAACGATGTTAGCAAGATTATTTTATAACTTTCAATATTTTGTTTTTAATTCACAAAACTAATCTTACACTGTAATCAGATAATAAATTCAAATATTTTTTTATCTATAAAACATAAAGAAATGTATCAAAAATTCTTTATTAGCAAAAAAAATGTTAAACCAACATTTGCAACAAAAAAAATTAAAAAGCTTATACATTTATATTGAAAATTATAATTTGAACTTTTAAAAAATCCTTATTTTTGCATAATGTGCAGGAACCTAAACGCCGAATGAAAGCAAAGCCTCTTTTTTTCTTTTTTTTGACGACA
The DNA here is from genome assembly GCF_026930045.1 of Uloborus diversus. NCBI lineage: Eukaryota > Metazoa > Arthropoda > Arachnida > Araneae > Uloboridae > Uloborus > Uloborus diversus. Next base: position 16,320 of record NW_026558467.1, on the reverse strand, counting down.
ATTTCCGCGTTTATTACTCACAATTTTTAATTTAAAAAAAAATTAACATTTTTTTTCTGTTATTCAAAAAAAATTTAGAAAAAATTGATTTTTTGAAGAAAATTATAAACTTTAAGCCTCGTGCAGGACACCTAAATATTTTTTGATTCGGAAAAAAAAAAAATATGTAAGATGTGGGTCGGTAGGGGCACTTTTTATCAACTTGACAAATTGAATTTCGAAAAAAAAAAGTTTTTTTCAATACTCCCTACTGTACAGCGTGATTTAGAAATAAAAAATTCAATGAAAGTCTACCTAGGACGTTATCTTTGAACGGGTTTTACTCAAAACTTGAAAATGTCCACTTACATCCCTTTACTTCTCACGGCCTCAATTGAATGCTTCAAAATTTTGTGCAAAACCTCATCAGTTTGGATTAGGTCACGATACAATAAAAACAATTGTCAAAAATGATATATCGTTTATCTTTTAGCGTCCTTTTATGTACATACATTGGATGACTATAGTCTGGGTATGATAAATAGAACTCTGATGGACCATCGATTAAAGATTCCTAACCATTAAAATAGAAAGGGGGGATTCGGTTTACTCTTTTAATAACTTACTGTGATATTTATTAACTTTATCCGATGAAAGAGTTCATCGGCTTTCTCCCCAAGTTAACTCTCTTAAGGTTATGAGTCTTGCTATCAGAATTATATTACATCTGCTTTAGTTTCCTATGAAAAAAAAATCTTCAAAACTAAACATATTTGGTGCATTCCATAGAAAAACCGACATTTTATCCCTCTCGTGACAGCTGGTATATATCATTTAGAAATAATATTTTTAAAAGGTAATGAACAAACTTTTGTTCACTAACAAACCACAAACATGCGAGTGATATTCATTTAACGAATTTGGACATTATCGTTTTTGAATTATTGTTTTTAGGGAAATATATTAGTTGCAGCATAAGTGACACAATGGCCTCTTTTCCGCGAAATAGTCCATTTCATGTTTTGTAGTTCATTATTTTAGCAAAGTAATTCACTAAAAAAATAATAAGATACTGCTTTTTAAATTTCTATTAAAATACTTTTTTTTTAAATATATGCTTTTAAAAGTATATGTTTTTTTAATACATTTTAATAAGACTTAAACATTGTTCCGTTTTCTCACGACCTAAATTTTTACAAAACGATAAACAACCCTTTTACCGTTCCGATATATTCTAGGAAGGCTATTTCAATGTAAATATAAACATAAAATGTGTCAATATTTTCACTCATATTTCTTTGCAAAATAATTCTTTAACCACACCCAAAACATAAGATTAATAACATAAAGAGTTTTCTCCGTACTAAGCATCTCAGAAAAAAATCGCATAGAAAAGAAGAGTAGAAAACTCATTTATTTAATTAAAAGACTCTTTGTAAAAGCATCATGAAAAAGGTTTTTAAATAAAAGGAGATTACTTGAGCTAAGCTTGAATTGGAGGCTAAACCAATTCTGCGCAGCAATAATCTGGCTCGGAAATCAGTTAACGACTCAGAGTTTCGAATCTATTGATTGCGGTGCCGATTAATTAACTCAGCAAAAAGGCTAATCCCAAACCTCGGAGAATTTAATGAAGCATGCGCAGTAACGCAATCAAGTCTAGGACAATTCCTTAGTGGCAAAATAATTCGAATTATTTTCAAGTAAATTTTAATTTCGTGCTAAGATTCTTTAATCGTTTTTGTTTTTTTGTTTTTGTTTTTTCTTAAAAATTCTATGATTGAATGAGTAATGCATCTCTATGAAAAAGATGAACGTGTTACATATTTCTGATCAAAAAGACGTAGAACAAATAATGAAAATTCATGCAATTATGATTGCAGTGGTTGAATGCTATCATTTACTAAGCATTTTTTCTACATCTATATCAAAAGTAAGAGCCAAAAGTAAGTAAGCTTTTTTATGCCTCCTTTTTTTTTATTCATTGCAGAAAAATTTGGGTTTTTAAGAAACAGAACCATTGGAAATAATCTTTTTTTATCCTTACATCTTTGTGGCGTTCTTTTTTTTTAAGTTTAATTAAATTGTTGAATTAGGAAACGTAACTCTATTTGTAGTTCATTACTCTGCCCTATAATTATACATCAAACTTTTGTTTTATACTGTGCACATATTTTTGTTTTTAATTGTTGACAAGGATGTTAATAAGATTTATATTGTAATTGAACTTGCGTTATCTTGTTATTTATTTTTCTGCTGGAATATTTATAATCGGATTTTGAATGAGGCAAGTTAAGCTAAGATAACGTGTAAAAGAAGTAAAAACTGCTTTCAAACCGAGACACGCGCTAAAGTTCTTCCAAAATCATAATTAAAACGGTGGGTAACAAGTTTAGTTTTTAAAAATGTTGCTTTTGTTAACCTGTCCCGTATTTCCAGTCCTGAATACGAAATGACCCCATATGTTGCCCGTAACAATGATAACAGCACCGTGTTATGTAATGCAGCAGAAACAGAATCATTGCATTTATATATGCCACGTGATCATCAGGTAGAAGGAAAGAGTAAAAAGGCTCATGACCCCCCACCCCTCGACTAAACCGTCAGTAATAATACCTCTCCACATTGTGTTCAAACATTGTGAATAAAATGTAAACGATTTCAGAAGTTTTTTCTTTCTATTCATTAATTATTTTTGAAAGTAAATATTTGAAATACTAGTTATTTTCATTGCGTATGAAATTAACTTATGACTTTTATGCCTATTAGGAACCTTATTTCTATTCGATTTGGTGTGTTTTATTGAAACCCAAGCAGTTTCAGAAATGTTTCATCTCAAAACCGTAGGCTCGTTCATGGAGGGGGGGTGCATTATTTAGCACCCCCTTGCTAAGATGATAGTCTGTATCCACCCCTGCAAGTGACCAAGAATTCACACATAGAAAAAATGTTTATCAGAATCAGGAGAATTATTCCTGCACTTGCTTTTTCTTTGCACTCGACTTCGGATTTTTTTTTTTTTTTTTTTTTTTTTTTTTTCATTTCGAAACCCCAGTGAGAATTATGAATAACAATGTTTTATGAAATATCGGGATACGAAAAATCGTAAATTTATAGTTTTGTGTACATACCCAACTGCTCAAAACCCGCGTTATTATAAGTTTTCAAATCAAATTAACAAGAAATCATCAAATAGAGTTACTTTTATTTTTTCTGACTGTAGTCACTTGATTAAAAATAATTAAAATCCAAAACGAATTTGAAAATAAGTACTCATCAAAATGATCTATTTTCATTAAATTTTAGAATGTACAACATGATGGGCAATAATTATTTTTCAGTTTGTAGTATCTTAAATAATAAAAACTAAAACAAGGCAATCAATAAGTATTTGAACTTTATGGAACCTATGTAATTGCTACTCTTTATGAGGTGATTTAATAATTTTTTTCATTAACATGGCAACTTCTATTTAATTTTTCAACAGAAAGAAGGATAATTGTGACAAAAAAATCGGATTAATAAGTCAAAAAACACGTTTTTCATTATTCAACAATTTTGCTTCACAGAATGCAAAACAAAATGCCACGAGTTGAAAAGAAAACGCTGAAGAAAATTTGTAAGAAAATAAAAAAAAATAATGCTGATGTGTTCTACAAATGCTGAAATAATCACGCAATAAATCGAAGTTATTCAATCAGAAACCAAAAAAAGTACATCATCTTTTGCAACAAATAAAGCAATTAAGGAAATAACTCAGACTGTAAAACTATAAGCGGAAGAATTTTGTGTTTTGCTTTAGCGGCATTATTTCGAGTTTCTTTATTGCCCTTAATTTCATTCTTTTTTTTTTCTTTTAATTACAAATGTTTTGTTCAAGATTATTTCTTCGACACTGAGAGAATCTCTCTGTGTTGTGATAAAAAGATAAAAACTCATACAAAATGTTCTTTTGAAAAGACCTTTGGTAATTGAGTTTTTAAAACGATTTAAATTATGAAGTAAAACAGAGTTTCTTAATTTATTTTATTGGTGAAACCCTTTTTAATACTCTTTTTTTTTTTTTTTTTTTTTTTTTTTTTTTTTGTGGAACCCCTGGTTTTTTGTCACCAGTTTGCAGTGGCGTAGCCAAGATTCTGTTTTGGGTTAGGCCCAGGTTCAAACCTCAAACAGACTATCATAATAACTATTTGACATTAAATAGCTAACTAAATAGATTTCATTAACGATCATATTGATAACAGCTAGTTATTATTTGTTATTGAGAAATACCAGTACACTCCTATTTGTTAATTTTAAAAGGAACAAATTACCTCAGAATTTTATGGATGAGTTATATGATTAAAATATTTTTTATTAGGGATGAACTACGAATGTTTTTTACCTGCATGCAATAATATTAATAACTCACTTAAATTTACACAGAAAACGTTTTTAAACCTTAAAAGTAAAAATGTCTTCAATTTTTCACAAATTTTTAATTATTTATAAATCATGGACATAGATGTTACAATGCGTTAACGTCAGACAGAGTTAGAACATTTAAACGCCCTTGACCAGTACTGCTCCTTAAATTGGTCCTTAACTCGTTAAATGTTGAAATTGTCCTTTCAAATGTTGTCAGAGATGCATGGAGAGTGGCTGGTATCAAGGAACAGAATTATGAAATTGACAACAAAAACCGTAATTTTTGGTGTGCACTTCCAATTTTTTTTCCATATTGAATCATTTTTAAAATATCTTTGGGAGTATTAGGGAATCATAAGCTTTTTCCTGAAATTTTTCGAAATAGCAGTTTTTAAAATGTAATTTTAGGCTATCTTTGTAGACATTCGGTGAGAAAGAGGTGTTTTCAGATTGATCTTGAAAAAATTGTGAAGTTGAAATCTTGAAGGCACAATTTCAGACTATTTTTGATAGTCTAAAATTGGCATTATTCAAGGCAACAAATAAAATTATTCTTATAGTGACTAACCCTGATGGGTAATAACGATTAGACTAGTATGCGAAAATAAAAGTAAATTTATTCTTAATTTTGAAAATGTGTTAGTTTTATCGATTTTTTAAAGAATAAATTTGAAAAATATGAAGAGAAAACATGCTAGTCTCATGGAACCCCTGTGGGAGCTCCGTGGAACCCCGGAGTTCCATGGAACACAATTTAAGAAACGCTGACTTAAAACATGTCCTTTTAACGAAGAGAAATCCGTTTTCCACCTAAAAACGAGAATTAAAGAATCTCTCCGTTGCATAGTTAATTATTGAGTTTGTGCGCATTAAGTATTTAAATAAATGTATGTGAGAGTACTAAACTAGTTTCAGTACTAAAATTGCTAATTGATATACACTTAAAATAAATTCTTCCCTAAATTAATTTTGATTAAGGTGTCAAGGGCGAAAAATTGTTGAACAAATTCTAAAACTTGTTACCTACTTTAATGTCAAATTAATAAAAATGCATTAAAACACTTTAAACATTTTTCATTCAAAAAAAATTCTAATGTTTGGAAATCTGAAGAGTTGTATTTTTTTTATTATATCACTCATTCAAATAAGAATTAAGTAGAAAACTATCCAGAATGAGAAGTATTAGGATTTTTTCTCTATACACGGATCTGAAAAAGAGCATTATTTGTTATTGCTTTTTCTTCTTTTTTTTTGTGTGTGTGTGTGTGTGTGTGTGTGTGTGTGTGTGTGTGTGTGTGTGTGTGTGTGTGTGTGTGTGTGTGTGTGTGTGTGTGTGTGTGTGTGTGTGTGTGTGTGTGTGTGTGTGTGTGTGTGTGTGTGTGTGTGTGAGCATTTACTTTTGATTAAAAGAACAACCAAAAATGTACGCTGTGGGATATGGAGAGGGAGAGTTGGATTGACATAGTTTTTAAAGTACGCGAAAAATGCTGAAAAATGGCGGGATGCAACAATCACAAATTAAAATAACACTAGACTAAGAACAACAATCCCTTAAAACCTTCATTATTGAAAACAACATTTACAACAAAAAAAATCACAGCTTTTATTTACTTCAAATACGCACGAATGAGCTCCTCTAACCTCTCTATCAAATATACTCACACAAAAGCCCCGAAATAACGTTTTTTGGGGGGAAAGGGCAATAAATTTCGAATAGGTTTATCGGTTGCAAAAACAAAGGGTGGGAGGTGACTTGAGTTCTTGAGTTATAATTCTTATAATTCCTGTTCTACTTCATTGAGAAATTTCAAACTATGAGACATCGTACAGAGTTAATACGAGAGAAAAAAAACAATTAGTGCTTTCGAATGGAACAAAAGTGAAACGAGGAGATTTTTGTTATGTTTTGTTGATGCTTTTAATTTAGTACATATTAATGTTTGGAATCGAAGAAAGGTTGAAAAAATCGAACTAAAAACGCTTTACTCTCGTTATAATGCAGTTGCGATATTAGAACAAACTACTTCTTACGTAAAAAAAATCCGTACCTTCAATCAATATATATAATACTGATAGGTTCAAGCATTTTTTTACCTACATATGGGCCACTTCATCTGACGGAACGGGACGTTTGAATTAGGTTTGTTTGTAGATTTCGCTTCATAAATACGAATAAAACAAGCTAAACATTTTATTTTTAATAACAACTGTGAAGATTTGTCATATGAACTACGAAGAACTCTAAAAATTAATCATTTTAAGGAAAATAATTGAAGAATATGCAATATATGAGATATTCTTCAATTATTCAATTGGTTTCTTCATGAACGGGGTTCATTCGAGTCCCCTTCCGTCACGGGCATTTTATTGCATATTTTTCAACAGAGCCGTTACCAAAAAATAATTTCGGGGAGAGTTTAATAACAATTTAAAGGATCTATCCGTATTTCTGAGGAGTTTAAGGTGAGAGGAAGTTCTAACGGAAGTAGGTGCGATGAAAGAGGAGAACAGAGAGGATGAAAGTTTGGCAGATACTTGGCGGACAAACTATATATCATGACTTTTTAAGGCTCTGGGTTTTGGGGTTTAGGATGTGTGTGGAAGGCTTTCTTTTTCGTGGGAAAGAGTAAAAATTTTCTTTGCGGGGAAATTTTTACAAGGTTGTTTTTGCTGAGATATTAAATACTGAATAAATTGGTTAATTTTCAATCATTTTTTCTGTTTTCATCATTTGCATATCCATCTTACTGCTATCACTCCTATAATTTTCATGACACTACGCATTATTTCTTGGAGTTGCAATTTCACTAAAGAGGACTGCAGTTACTTGTCACTTAAATTTTATTCGTTCAATGAGTTTTTTTACGCGTAATGCAAATACATTCAAATCTCGATAACTCAAAGCTTATAACTCAAATGTTTTTTATCTCGAAGTTTCATTGAGCCCCAAAGTCTTGAGGCTGTTGATGAAGCTTCCCATAACTCGAACTACCAATAACTCGAACGTTTTAGCCCGTCCCTTGGGACTTCGAGTTATAGTTGGCAAGTGATATCAGTGGAAACATATATAGATTTAAATGCATTGCTAGGCCATTCACTTCAAAGCTCAAATTTATTCCTGAGAGAAATCTCAGTGAAATAATTAAACTCATATTACAGGAATATATAATCATTATGAAAACTTTCATGAATCATTTTCAAATCGGATGTACTTTTCGTTCAATTTCATTTCATGTGAGAATAAAATACCTAATTGATGGTTAAATGTCAATGCAAACTACGGACACATAAACTATCAGAGTATTTACTTTTTGACTTAGTTTGACGTCATTTACAGGGTGCGTTAAGCAAATTGCCTGATGCATAAAACATAAGTATAAGTACGAAAAAACAGACACTAATAACCGCATTAGCCCAAATTAATTTATTTCTTTTCTGATAAGTTTTTATTCTCATTAATGTAATGTCCAACGTTGATTTTCCTCCATCCTTTCTCTTCCCCCTCCCTCTCTCTCTCTCTTTCTTCTCTTTTTCTCTCACTTTTCAATTTATGGGGGAGAATAAAGTTTTTTGAAGATTTTTATTGTCTTTTTGATGCGGCCAAGAAGCAGATTGTTGTTGTTTAACATAATTACGTCATTTAAGACTTCTCTTCAATATTTATGTATTCTTTTTTAAAAAATAGTTTGTGGTTATAAGTTAACATTAGAATGAGAACAATTAATTTTTGTAATCAGAAATTAAATTATTTTTGCAAATCATTACAGAGATGAATTGTTTGGAACTATTCCTCATTGAACAGTATGTGTTTTCATTAGTTTTCAATGATACTATTTCAAAAGAAACTGATGAAAAGACTGAAAGCGTATGAAATTTTTCACAAAGGAATTTCAGCAACGACAATATTTTTCCTAGAACATTGGTTTAAAAAAAACTGTGCGAAAATAATTCAAAGATAGTTCTTGCGGTTATCATTTATATTTTCACAAATTTTATTTTTTTTCCTCCAAAAATTAATACAGATTTTCAGAACATTCATGTCACTTGATTATTTTTCAAAATTTCGATTGTGTTCGGCGAAATGCTTTCGATATTTCTGTCGAAATTGCTAAGTTATTCTACATAATATTTAGATACGAAACAACATAGTTAAAATATTTATCAAAACAAATTTTTACATTTGTGGCTGTTATTCTATTAAATCAAATTATTATCAAATCAAATCAATAGTGCTACAAAGTTAAAGTTTAAATAAAATTTTTCATCTCAGTAATCATTAAAGAAGACTTTTGGGTTCCATGTAAATTACTTAATATATAGCTGTTGCAAAAATATCATTTCTATTGTATGTGTTCCGCTAAGGATTCGGGAGAGCATAAGGCTTTGAACAGGAATCAGTAACTAAAAGGAGCAAGTCCAATCATTTGCTTAGAAAATATTGAAGCAAAGATCTCAAGTCACATGGTTCAACTTCGACGAATGGGAGAGACGTTATACATGAAGCGAGAGGAGGAAACCCGATTTCTTCCAATCCTTTACTTTACAATACATCACGTGACTTCGGATCCTTGTTTCAAAAATTGAAAGGTTTACTCCCTGCACCTTTTATTCCTTCTTTATGGTATAAAGTGGTCCTCAGTTGTTAAAAAGTTGAGAATCACTCTTGCAGAGGACTAGCTCTACTCATCGCATAAGTATTGAGTGGCAGGAGTTACCAGAATATGACCATTTTAAAGCCATACCTATTTGGACTTGTTTGAACGTGGAGCAGGTCAAAAGCAGTATCTACACTTTAAAAAAAAAATCCGATACGTTGCTGAGTATTTCCGTACAATGTTTCAGGATAGCACAGGTTTTCATCTATTTCCCCGAAAAATCAATTATCTTAGCAAAAAAGTTTATTGAATTGCTACAAGCATACTTTTTACTGTTGCGAAAAACATTTTTAGCTACCGGTTTCAAGATTGCTCAGTAAGTATATCGGTTTTAGTTGGATTACAGTCCGGTCCAGCTTGACTAAGCTCCCAATGAGAGCGAATAAGTCTCTAGATAGCTGCAGCTTTGCAAGACAAGAATTGCAGGCAAGGGAAATGCTTGGCTCTTGCTTGCAACTCTGCCTTAGCTTTGGCCATGGTTGCATTGATGCTTCTGGAGCTCTTTTAGTAAATCAGGAAATATCTAACCAATTACATTAAACCTATCTAATTTCCTTTGAAGGCACAAGACTGGCTTTAACCGGGAATATTTCCAAATTCTTCAGAAAGATTCAAGGGTAATTTCAAAAGGGTTACTGAATTTTAGTAGAAAACGTTCCTGGTTTTTGCAAGATATGTTACTGCAGAAATTGGGCACATTAGCTGCCCATTAGTTTCCAGGAACATTTCTGAATTGTTTTTACAGTGTACAAAAGTGTTTTCTAGACATATTTGAAGAAACGTGTTTTGATCTCCCACAAACATGAATAAAATATGGATGGTAAAAATATGATTTATTTTCATTGGAAATTAAATAATTAAACTTGCACAACAAAACTGGAGGGTGAGACAGGTGACAAAAAATACAAAACGAAAAATTCGTAAATACTTCCATTTATTCGCCCAAGGCAGCATTGGATTATTATCCTAACCAATGCAAGGAAAAAAAAAGGAAGGGGAAGTGCAAAGTGCATTTTAATCATTAAATTAAACTCACTCAAAAATTTGTTCAAAAAAAACTAATGAAAGTGTAATTGTGAAAAAGTTCTAAATTTTAATAAACTTTCTGCAAATTCAAATAGAGGAACATTTTAAATGTAATAGCATAACTAATTAGTGCTCTCGGTTTAAAATTTTCAAAAACTTAACTTTCCGGTCTTATTCGTCTTAACTTGCATTTCAAATTAATTTCAATATTAAGCCTGTTTCCAGCAATTATGCTTAAAAACTTTTCAATAAAAGTAATTTAGATGCAGAAATTTCATACTTAATTAAATGAGTTTGCCTGACTATATTCAGAACAACCTTTAAGAAATTAAATTATCTGTTCGTAAAAATAATATTGCTTAATGTTCAAGACTACTTGTTATGCAAAGACTCATGATAAAACTTTGATTTAATTAAAATCCTGAGAAATTCATTTTCCCCTTTTCCAAATAAATTCAAATAACTATTCATCATTCAAAATTTAATTCAGAAAATAATGCTAATTTAGAATCATTATGTACAGATGAAAATAATTAGAAATCAGTCATTTTTTCTAGCCTCCAATGCTCCTTCATTATCTAGGTCATTTTTGGTACACCTACATCAGTGGAAGATTTACGCCTTTAGGGGCCCGTCACAATGGGTTAAAGGGCCCCTTTGTGTAACGTAAAAAAATTTATGCGTAGTTTATGATCGCTCTCAGAGCTATTATGTTGTGGAAGACCGTTGCAGTTGCGACATTTGTGACACGTTAAATCTGACACAAACATGCATGCAGCAATTACTTTCTGAAAACAGTGTAAATACGTAAGAAAAAACAAAAATTATTAAAATGCGCAGAATTTTTTCGCCCTACGCAAGAACGAACATCTTATTGGGGGGGGGCAGTTATTTAAGTAGTTGATTGCAGAAAAACAAATCGCAACAAAACATAAATGTGAAAAAAGAGCCAAGTTCGGTCAAAATGAGGTTCGGGGTAGACCGTGTTGCCGACAAAAGAGTTCAGATCTAAACGGGTATCAAGTACCATAGCAGTTCCTCATAGATGTTGGATTTCCCCATGTTCTTCAATTCATTCGAAAATAATTTTTTACTTTCTTTGATAATGGATTAAATTAGTGGCAAGTTTTATTCATCAGTAAACTGTTTTCAAAACATTTGACTACTCGAATTATAAAGTAACTTGCCAAGTTTTAAATTCAATATCAAAGAAAGTAAAAAATTGTTTTCGAAATGAATTGAAAAACATGGGAAAATCCAACATCTATGAGGAACTGCTATTGAATTATTTACCCGTATTGTACCCGTTTAGATCTGAACTCTTTCGTCGGTGACACCGTCTACCCCGAATCTCATTTTGACCGACCTTGGCTCTTTTTTCACATTTATGTTTTGTTAAGATATCATAATTTTTGAAAAGCTAAATCAAGATTATGTTCTAAATCAGATTAGTAGTTTTATCGATATGTCAGTAACTGCGGACTTGGCGTAATCGCCAATTTTGGGAAATAATCGTCTGTTTTTGCCACTATCAGCATGGTCGAAGTACCTCAGCTTTTTGTCTTTGGCGTCCACAAATTTGACGACAGTTGAAAAAATTGCGAAGACTCGTAGACCTCAAAATCTGTCTGCAATTTCTACATTTTCCGGGGAATTATTTATAACGTAGATCGTAAAATGTACATTTTCTTTTTTTTTTCTTTTTTTTATTCCTTTGAAATTACATTTACATTACAAATGTCTCAAGCCTACGTTTTACCCCAAAGAAGGTGTTCAATATTTTAACTCTTTGGCTAAATTCTTAAATGATAGCAATGTGACGAATTCAAGCTGTAGGTTTGCGAATTTAATTATTTGATGGATCATTTTTCATTTTAGTGAAACTTTAAGTATTGTTAAAATCCGCGTTCTATATAAAAGTGAAACATTAAATTTTAAACTTCAACAATCTTGTGTTGGCAACGTTTGAAAAGCAGTGCTTTGTTGTTTTGATTTAATTTTGAAAATTCGCCGTGAAGTGATCGCGCCGTGATTCTAATAAAAAATAGCGTAGTTTTTGGCTATATTGATGTAGTTTTTTGACTTCTTAGATTTTTTTCTTTGCATGTGCATAAAAATCTATTTCTGTGCCGAATTTCAAGTATGTGAGGCACTTGGAAATTCGTAAACATATTGATGAGTGAGTGAGTGAGTCAGTCAGGCAGACAGTGCGAAAAATGACACTTTTTACTCTTAATAATTCTTTAACTAAAAGAGGTACATTCATGAAATTTATGATTATACGTCCTCTATGCAAGTCTATTAGACATGCAAAATTTCTAGCACGTAGCTTTAATAGTTTTTGAGAAATGAGGGGGTCAAATGTAGCTGGAAATGATTCGTGCAATATACACACTGGCAGATGCGTCACCTGATTTCCGAAATTGACTGACACACTGCCGTGTGTCTAAAAAAATCAAAAATAATCTCATAAAGTTCTTTCTTTCAAATGTATGCAAGTCATCATATATTTTTTAAACTATTGTTTGAACTAGAATTTCTGGTACAATTATTTTTACTACAATTACCCTTTTCACAAAAGAACCACACTAACGCTGTTCCAATGTTCTTGAACTGTGAAGTTTAAATAAATTTTTGCAAACACACACAGAATCTAAAATAATAACACTGGTAACTTTTCACGTATGTGTGTGTGTTGAGAGCGATAAATGTTCATTTTTTGCAGAAACTAACAGATAATTGGAAATAACGATAATCTACTTACTCATGATATTTGAAACTGATCAAGTCTCTGGAGAAATGGGAAGTAATGTAAAATCATAACTCGTTTATTCAGTTGAGTAGTTTCAAAAGTGAATTCTTCTGCTAAAATAATTTTTTTAAATAAATTTAAAAAAATGATTGTCATCCAAGTACACGTACTTTTCTTAGCTATTTACAAAATTTTTAACAAATAATATTTAAAAATTCAAAAGCACGAAGGCTAATAAAACATCTTGTAGGGTTGGTTGGGGTAAGTGGAACCCCTTTTGAGAATAGTTCGTTTTTGAAACCTTATACAAAAGTTTTGAAACAAAAAAAATTAAACTTATAGTCTTATTTTGTCTTGGACATTATTTAATGAAATAAATGTCATTATTATTTTCTAAAATAATGCTTTAAATATCCTTAACGATTGTATTTTTAAAAAAAAATCAGATGGGTGTCGCCCATAACAAGGGGTAAGTGGGTAACCCCGTTTTATTTAAATTTAAATCAAGCATATTTAAAAAAGGGGTAAGGAAGTTTTACTTGATAAATTTTAGCATGAATTATTTTTTTTTGTAAACGCATCTTTTTACGAGATATTTACTGCCTTTTAAATATGTATGACAGAAAATTTTTAAACAAAAAACAAAACAATTGCATTGGTGAAAGTATTGAACGCCTATATGTACATATTTTATTTTTAACATATAAGGTGTTTTCAATAAACGTAATACAGTTGATTAAGTTTGATTTCGGTAAATTAACTAACACTATAAGCTGAAAGAGAAACTGTAAACACTAAATGGCTGCGTCGCTGCGTCTGTTCAAAGTGTGCCAAGGAAGAACTATCATCATCATACTGGACTTAATCCTCCATATTAATTCCAACATCCTCTGCACCATTCCAATAAAAACTCAGCACTTCTATTCGTTCTTGCAACAGTTTTTTTTTTTTTCTTTTTTTTTAATTTTTGTCAACGACTTCCAACATTAGACCTACATAATACTTTATGGTTTACTTTGATATAACTTTAACAAGTACATAATCACTAGTTTTTAGCAGTTTTTGTAGCTGAACTATCCATTCCTACTAGATCAACATAATTGTTTTGTATTTCACTAATACAAATATTTTATCACAGTTGCTTTGTATTTTGAAATCCTCACTATTATAGGGGACCCGCTTACTCCTTATAACAAAAATTTTCGGGGTAAGAGGGACTTTTAAGTTAAACTATACGGAAAAAATTAATTATCATAAAAAATAGTGAAAACTAACACGGGGACACTCTTTTGAAAAATGTTGCTCAAACTCGCCAAAAAAAAAAAAAAAAAAAAATCAGTTTTTTTTTTTTCTCTCTCTCATTTAGTGCTATGATTCAGAAAAATATTCCACGAAACCCAAATAAAACCAATCTCTGTGATGAAATTTAACATGATCAGTGCAAAAAAGTTTGAAAACTTTATTCATATTTCAGTTTTAGGGGGGTGGCCCACTTACCTTAATCAACCCTACAAGCAAAGTAATATAACTTATACAAAGTATATGTCTCATCTTAGTAAAGGCATTCCTCATTTTAGTCAAAGTAAGTTAAATACACTAGCAGCGCCAGTGCTTAGTAGTGCTTCAGTAGTGGCCACTTGAAGGTTTAGGGGAAGGTTGCCGTCAATGAACTACATAACACTTTTGACCTTTTTTAGGAAAGTAGTTCAGATTCAAACTTTATATTGACGATAGGAATAATTGCTCAGTATATTTCTCCATTTTTAAAAATATTCACCTTTATGCTAACTGTATTCAATAAAGAATTAAAATTAAAAAGAAATATCTTAGCATGTGGTCCAATCATGGGAACAAGTTGGACCATTGAGTTTCCATCGGTCTCGATGGTCCAACTTCATCATTGGTCCCTTAGGACTCATACAACGCAACTGTTTTCACATACCTTGCTCAATACTTGATATTTTCTAAGATGTGACTTACTCATCTGAGCTAAAATTTCATGGGGCCTCTTTTGAACAAATGGGAGTCTTGTTTCATCCAAGTTCAAAATATTTGATCCACAAAGATTTTACTTGACAACAAGGATTTTGCTAGAGCACGTTGCATGTGTCCTCTGTTATCCCCCCCCCCTCCACTGGCTTTATTTCACTTGATTTTAGTATTTTTCTAGAACAACAAACGTACTTGAAACGGTATTAAAATTTACTTTAACAAATACTGAATCGACTACACAAGTTTTTAAGTTGAAAATATGATAACTGAGGGGAGTTTCCAAAATTTATTTTTCAAATATTTTTTCATCATTATCACATTCATTTCAAAAGATTAATCAATTATTAAAGAAAATTGAGCTGAATGTTCAATAACATTTATAAGATTCCAAGAATGAACCACTTTGTTAGCTTGTTCATTCATAGAAACACCTATTGGTTCAATGATTGCAACTGCGTCATTTTGAACGTTCTCATAGTTGTCACTGCTGTGACGATTCATGATGAAACTTTAAATTTGGGAATTGTACTTGAAAATGCACTCTTTCAAGTCAATGTTTCAAGTCAATTGTTCAGTCATATTCAAAGCATCTAAAAACAAAATGTAAATGTCAATCATTAGTAAGTGAACAGAAGAAATCTTATTTGGAAGTTTGATAATATGAGGTATTGATTCAAACTCCTTGACGATTCTGCATTGGACTGTTTTTAAGACAAAAGAAGACACTAAAACTGATTTCGTGCCGGAGGGGCTCTGGTGGGGGAAATATCTTCGAAGTCCAGTCATGGAACCAGTTCATTGACAGCAACCTTCCCCTATATTTGAAAAAATAGGATTCCAATTTTCCCAATGAATTCAAACGTGCAGAAACCTTAAAGTGGCCACTACTGAAGCACTGGCCCATACTGGTGTGTTTATTTCAGGGGCGGATCTAGAGGGGGGCCATAGGGGCCATGACCCCTCCCAAAACCTTGTGATTGTAGGATTTTTTTAAAAAGGAAAAAAAAAACGAAAATATTATAAGAAAAAAACAAAATTTAACACATGTTTTTTACATTTCAAGAAATTTCGGCCTTAATTGGGAGAGAAATTATATCTCTCTCCTCGAAAAAGAACTATTATTCCCAAAATTTTGCTCCTTCGTTTACATCATACAGACACTTGGACGTTCTCTAAATGCTGTTGTCCTCAGAGTCATTTATTGCTCACGAGACCAAAGAGAGCCTAAATTTGAGTATTTATGGCTTTAATTTCGAAATTTTTCGGAGGGAGAGCTCACGAATCCTCCATCGCTTTCTCTAACACATGCAAAAATAGCTTAAAATTAGATTTTTATAGCCTCTAAGGTAAAATATTTCTATAGGAAGGGGGGGTTCTAAACACACACACTTACACACACACACACACACACACCCTCACTCTTCCTTTAGAATCATTCATTTTAATAAAGTTTCTCGAGAGTTTGTTCAAAAATTTTGGAAGGCCCCTCCAAAATGATCGGCTAGATCC